>NW_020884873.1:32024506-32043448 GCF_003945725.1 Corapipo altera
GGGGGGGGGGAGGGGGATGTTTGGAGCAGGGGAAGTAAAGGTTCTCTTGCAGCTTGTCGTGAAAACATGGTGAAGTAGGCTCCTTTGCTTGCCATGGGGCTCGCTTTCTAGGCTAGGAACTGGAACATGCTGGTTTCAGCTGGGGCAGAGTTCATTGTCTAAAAAGGACTGTTGTGGTTTAACCCCAGCCAGCAGCCGAGTACCATGCAGCCACTCACTTGCTCGTCCACCAGCAGCCACTCGCTCAATGCTAAGAGATAATGATATTTATTTAAATATAAAAATATATATAGTCTTTTTATAAGTTTAATAAGTTTTCCTAGTAGTTTCATCCCCAGGCTGCTTCATATTCCAATAATTCTTGCCATGTATTTGCTGGCCTTTTATCCCTTAAAAATAGCTACTACACAGAAGAGCAAATCCCAGGTTTATACTTTCTACTGAAGGCACTGAGTTGCCTCCTTCATTCCCTCACTATGGATAGAATGCAAGGAATGCACCTTCTGTCTCTTCATCTAAAGCCTGAGAAGCAAGACAAACAGAACTTACTATAAAAACTGCTATTCTTAGAGAAATAAATTCTACAAGTCTGTTATAATGGATAGTCAGCCTACAGCAGCCAAGAGCCAGACCTAGGACTTACTACTGTAAAGGTGGAAGGGTCTGGCTCCTGGGAACAGACACACTGAAAGAAGGTAAGTAATTTGACTGCTGGGAAACATTAGAAAACTACCTTTGGAAAAGATAGGCACATAGATAAAAACTGAACAAAAACAAAATAAGAAAACCTAAGAGGCATGCAAGATCACAGATTTGAAGTTTCTCCTCCACAAAATTTATTTTATCATTAACTCATTTTGCAGATTCATCCTAACTGAACTGTTCTATTTTGGGTTAGTAGCTTTTGTAAAAAGGTAATACTGACACAGAAAACAGAAGCCTCCTAACCATTTGCTTACTGGCACGATAATTAAGCAGGCATCAAAGGCAGAACAAAAAAAAAAAGGCAGAAATTATTCTGGAAGTGTTGTGCAAAAGAAGTACACATGCTACAGACAGTTACAGAAATGGGCATCCTATACAGAAAGAATCTTGGACTTCACCTCGACTCGGTCAATTTCAAATGCATCCTCTGCGAAACTCACAGTAGTCACAGCAGGAACAGATGCACATCATCTTACTTCAATTACACCTTTAAACTGGTTGGTGAGCCAAGATCTTGCTCCATCTATGAAATACTCCATCTATAACCTCCAAAATCTAATTCTGCGAGTAGAACCAAGGACACTAATTGCTTCCTACATGACGCTTAAGCTGGGGAGAAACCCAGCAAACTACCTAAAATATCCTTTCAGAAACTTTTTTCTGTCTTTCCCTGATGCAGCAGTTCTCTTTAATTCAGCTGCCTTGCTGGAAATCAGAGATAACTGTTAGAGCCTAAGGCAGTACGCAAGCCTGTCTAACAACGAACAGCGAAAAAACAACTTTCCACGTTTATCAGAGCAGGCTCTGCCAATCAACTTCTCCATTGGTTCTCACAGCAACTTTCTAGCCAGTTTACCAACTGGCAGGATCTCCTGGGCTTATGTTTAGTTGCTCACTTCCCCGTCTTACAGGTACCTGTGCTGGCAGGCCGTTGTTTGCCAGGAGGCATTTATGAATGAAGGGGAAAAAAGGAAGCGCAAAGCTCTTTGTGGTAGTGATGAATAGTTTGCTCAGACAGAGCTGTAACAAAGCTATTGCTCTGAAGCTGACATTTCACTCAGAAGGCTGACACCACAGAATAGCTTTATTTTGTTCTTCCATAATCTCTTTCTGGGGGAAACCAGCACCTTGCATAAATGGCTTGTACCTCTTGCTTCCAAGACAGAAAAACATGACACTGTTCTGAACAGCCAACAATGTCCAAAAACTTAATTGCCATGCTTTTTCTAAAATCTCTCCATCTAATGCTTTTCACTTCTGTGATGGGTTGACTTTGGCTGGATGCCAGATGCCCACCAAGTCGCTCTATCACTCTTCCTTCCCAGCTGCACAGAAGAAAGAAAATAAGATAGAAAACAGCTCATAGGCTGAGATAAGGCAGTTTATGACAGCAAAAGTGAAAGTTTGTGTGTGCACGAGCAAAAAGGAAAGAAAACCCAAAATTATTCTCTACTTTCCATCAGCAAGCAATGTCCAGCCACTTCCCAGGAAGCACGGTTTCAGCAAATGTAGCAGTTGCTTCAGAAGGCAAACACTGTAAGTAACGAATGTTCCCCCTTCCTCCTCCTTTCCTTGGCTTTTATACCTGAGCTGATGTCATATGGTATCATCCCTCTGGTTAGTTCAGGTCAGCTGGCCTACTTGTGTCCCCTCCCAGGATCTTGACCACCCCCAGCCCCCTGATGGGGGGAAATTTGGAGACAGAGCTGATGCTGTGCCAGCTCTGCTCAGCATTAGCCAAAACATTGCTGTGTTATCAACACCTTTCTAGCTACCAATGCAATGCACCGCACTGTGAGGGCTGCTGTGGGAAAATGAACTCCATCTCAGCCAGATCCAATACAACTTCCCACAGAAAACACCTTTTGCAGGCTATGAATGGTAACACCGGCATTTTCAAGAAATGGCAGATAAGTAAAAATAATTCTGAGAGACAGAGCCTACTCCTCTATGCCCTTGGAATTGTGAGCTGCAAGACCGGCTGCAAGGAATCAGAGAAATCACAGAAATGAAGAACAGTTTTTTGACTTCCACTTTATAAACCTTTATGCAGTATTTCAGAGGACACCCTCCTTCCAGTCTTGTATGATATCTGTTTATCAAATATTAGTACCTTCCAGGACACTGATCTCCAAGACAGGAGATTCAGAATCTGCTCTCCCTCTCCTAATTCAGCCGCAGCAGTGAATCCCCGGATCTGGACATACTTTCCATAGTAACAACCCCACGGCAAGATCCTTGGAGCTAGCTGAGGGAAGCTAGACTTCATGCCTAAGTAACATCTGCATTAACCCTTTAACAGTGACATCATTTACTTAGAGGGCTAACAGAGACGTTAGAGACATTACTTAGCAAGTCCATCAGGTAGTTTTAAGCACCCCAATAACCCAAAGTGGTCACTTAAAAAAGGTGTGCTTTGAAACAAATAGAAGATGGCACTCTCAGTCTCCTATCTGGACACAAGTTAAAGATATTTTTAAGTGGGTATCGTGCTTTTAATTTTGATGTATTTCCCATGAGAAGGTTCTATAAGAAGAAGTACACTTGACAACTGCTTACTAAATTCTGAAAAAATGCAAAATGTACCTTAGCCAATCTGAGGTTATATCAACTCTCAAAACAAATCTACATGTTCAAAATAAAACCCAAAACAAACCACAACTAGAAAAACCCAAACTGACCAATTCTGGAATACATACCTGATGGCATATCAGTCTGGAGATTGCGATTCATGTTTGCAAACCAAGAATAAACACATACTTTTCACTACAGAATTAACAAACATAGAAAAAAAAATCCAGATATCTCCAGACTTCTCTGTAACATGATGAAGACACACACACAAAATGAATCATCACTACTGTATCTATTAACTGCAAGACTGAGAAACTATAGGTTTTAATACTGAAATTAAATCCAGCGTCAGAAAGGTTGACACTTAATACAAAAGGAATTTCACCTTTTAAAAGAACTGGCCCTTCAAGAATCTTCAAAATCGCATGAAATGTAAGTTAAAATTTTTAACTCAACCATGAAAGAGTGTCATGATCTTTTCTAATTGGCATAGTTACTATTTAATGTTATTTAGTAAGATTCCAAGGTAAAAAATTCTTTAAGAAAAAGTTTTCAATAAAATACAATTAACCCAACTCATACTTTTCTTTCAGAGTAAAGCATTCCGAAATTATGACCAAACATTCCAAGATAAAAGCCTAAGTGAAAGGAATTGTTTCAGTAGTTTACTCCTTTGAAGTGCACCACGATCAACTGTCAGTTACAAGATGTATACGGGAGTAATACACATCTGCTGCTCTAACGGATGCTCCCTTTAACCATTTTCACATCTCTTTTTAGAAAAATTAGACTTTACCATTACATTTCTTACCAATCCAGAACTCTTCTTTTTTTAAAAACAATTGCAAGTAAATGTTTCTAGTAGGTCCATCAGTTTATATAAGTCCATCACCAACAAGCACGTTTCTAATGTCTAGCAGACAATTTAAGGAACAAACACATCATAAAGATAAATCGTAATGCTACCAAAACTCAGTGATTCTTGAGTACGTTACATACTTGACAAAAAAAAATTTAAAGAAAATATGTTAAAAAAACTGAAAGGCACAGAACTGAAAGTTCTGTTATGACACAGAAACTGGTGACAAGACCTATAGCTCATATTTTAGGGAGGTTTACATAAGCAAAGTCTGTACCTTGGGTTAACTTCATACTGTCAGCATGGTGGCCCAGTAAGGGATTTATCACAACAGATCTCAAGAGAAGTGCTCAATTAGAGGACACCGAGTCATTTACTGAGCAAAAATTACATAGCTTGCAAACTTTTTATTCTGTGTATTCTACACTTAATCCATTTTACACTGTTCTGATTCTCTTAAAATAAGCACAAAACTGTAACCTAATCACATTTTTTAGTCAAAACTGGCAATTATTTGTATATGCATCTTAAGGAGGAAGTGCACATTAAGAGACTCCAAAACTAACACAACTGCAGTACCACTACACATCATTATAAAATGATACACTAAAAAATTATCACACTTCTCAGCCAAAAGAACCTAAATAAATTTTATAAACTACAAACTCTGGCTTTCCCAGACAAAGAAGGTTTAAGAGGAAAGATCTCAGATGCGCTGTGCCTAAAAAGGAGGCAATAAGCACACAGTGAAGAGCCAGTAAACAAACCATAATTCAATACAGGCCCTTCACCAAGAAGGACAAGCACCACAACACAGGGATGACAGAGGGGGGTAGAAGAAAATATGAGTCCAGAACCGATCCCTAACAGGAAAATATGCTAACCACGTTCTCATTTGAGATCTCAACAATCACTACTCACACAGGCACACAGAGGCAGTCTTTAAAAAACACGTAATCCCACAGGGATTCTACTGACTATACATTGTTGCATGGGTTTTAGTTTTGGGGTTTTCTGGGGTTTTTTTAAAGATTATTCTAAGGTTTTCTCAATCATTAATATATTGTAATTTGCTATAGTGATACGAGACCTATGCAGGTTCTTATGCTTTAGCACAAGTCTAGTATCACTACTGCCTATTTACATAGGAAGAATTTTACCAAAACTCCGGGTTACAGGGAGAAAACGAGACTTGCAGAATAAGAAAAAAAATAACCCACTCTGGAAATAGAAGCATAAAGAAGAAAAGCTTTAGTCCAGCAATTCACAATGTCACAGTTACACATAAGTTTATCCTACTGAAAACTACCGAATTGTTCATTATCTGCAGCATATTTACACAACATATACATTTGCTGTATGTGTATTGCCAAAAGCATAGTCTGAAAAGGAGGAAAAGGGCACAGCACCGCTTACAATGGCTATGACATGTTACAGTAACACACGTGCTCTTATTCATTCAGAGAGCAAATGCTCCTACTTGGTCTATGCATGTGTTTTCAAGGATACTCAAGTTCTTGCATTTCTTTTCCTGGACTTCAAGAGGCCTGCATGCCTACCTCTTAGCCTGCTGAAGTCAGAGGACAGAAATTTCATCTCAAGCATTAAAATTAAGTGGAGAAAGATATGTGGGATAAATCTGGACCTTAAATAGACACCCAAGGATTTATAGCTCAGTCTGGGTATTAATTGCCTCACTTGTAAAATACAAAGAAGTGGAAAAAATTAGTCACATATTGTTTAAATAAACATCTTTACTATTTTCATAGTAGTTTTAATGTAGGTGAACACAACAAATGAAACTAAAACCTTCACCTCACCCGAGAACATTCACTTCTCTCGTAACACTTTCGCTTTTAATTGCTTCACCCTTTTCCTCATCACACAATCCTCCTATACCCTTACACCTAAAGTATCTTCATTTACCACACAAACAATTGTAGTCATTCTTTAACTATAAAGTTACAGCTAACCCCTGCTTTCCAATCCATTTTTATAAGTGTCAGTAATCTTCCTATGGATACAACTTATCTCTTCAAGTAAGGCTTCTTTTCAGAAAAGAAAAAAATAAAATTCAAGAGCACAAAAATACTTTTTAAGCATTCAACTCCAGGGCCATTTTCAAAAGGAATCTTTGAAAACTGTCATGTTTTAAAGGTAGGAATTCTGAAAAAAAATCTTGTAACTTGGGGTTTATCTAACACTTCTAAATTAAGGACTTTCCAGAAATTTTCTATAGCTCTTCTTATACTCCACGTTGAGAGAACTGCACAATAATGCAACATGAAATGCACTTTAATCTCAGCCTTGTTTAAAATTGCCTTAAAATGCACTACTTTGGAAGAAGAAAAAGCTGTGAAAACACAGATTCAGTTTTACTTTTAAGAACTTCCATTGTTACAGAAAGCACAGGCAGTAATACTGTGTTGGATAATCTTAGCCACTGCTTTAAGACCCCATATTCAAACCAAGACAATTCACTTGGCCAAATTACAGAACGCACAAGCTTTTTATGCCCAAAGACAACCTTTAACTACCTTTCAGGCTAAACTGATCAGATTTATTTTTTTTTTAAGCAGCTAAGATAGTTCTGTCTTTTCTGAATGTTTTTTAACAGAAACACTGCTCCCCCTCCAGCTGAAAACATCTTAAAATCTAGTCTGTTGGGATGCTCTAGGACTTGAACACTGTGCAACACTGACAAGTATGATATGTTCATGTCTTAAGAAAGCACTGTGTACCACAACAGTGAAGACCTGCTCAAAGCTGCTTGAGCTGCCAGGCTCTGCAACACCACCTTGCTCACATGCTACACGGAGATCGTACAGGCTCTCCGCTGATTTACAACACATTTCACCTTCTTGCATGAGACCTCTGTGCTTAGCTACAGAAAAGCTAAGGACACTTCATCCTAGAACTGAGAAATACTTTTAATTCTCTTACAAACCCGCTGGGTGCTATCAGGAAAATAGCTAGGGGAGGAGGGAGCCAGAAGAGGAATTAGAGTTCAAAACAGGAACAGAAAAAGAAATTGCAGAAAGAAAGAGATAGGTATGTAAGATGCTGATGGGAAAGTGAAGGGTCTCAAAGACCCGGCCACTACAGCATGCAGAGCTTCAGATCTTGGACACACCCCTTCTGGATTTTCTTGGCCAATGGACCAGGGACCACTGTCAAGATGCACCTCTATCCTCCTCTAATTAATTACACAGAGACTATAGGAAGAACACAGTGTGTCTAGCTAAGATGCCTAAATTCCCCATATGTCAACTAATTTTATGCCTGTCTTTTAAGGTTTGTATTTTCATTTTTTTAATAATGCTGGGGGAGCCACACAAAGATTTTCACAAGTGTCTTCTGTTTGAAATACTACAAGTCTATGCAGAATCATTAACTATTCACAGCTGCAAATTAAATGAAAGGCATTTCTATTATGAAATGTTAAACCAATGTCTCAGTTTCTCTATTTGTAATGCATGGCTGTCACTTCAGTGAGGAAATATAAAACATAACTTTTTCAAAAAACATTATAAAGCACTTGTATGAAACTGTAATGAAGAAACTGGAGAGAAAACATGAACCTAGTATTTACTTATAATTTTGGATAGCATGATCTGAACAAGGGGATTAAAAAAAACCTCAGTGAGAGAACACCATGCATCCACTCTAACCAATGAGACCAGAGTGCTCTGGGGAAAACACCATTTGATGAAGAAAACTATATAACAGTGACATGGAGATGGATCCTGAGTTAAGATAGGAAAGAAAACCTTCATTCCAGCATTTCTTCAATTCAGATTCCCTTGAATTTGCAATTTTAACAGTCACTGAAGGGTCTTATGTACTGAGGGAGGAGTTTGTAACAAAACTTCAAACGCTCATATAAACAGTGACCTACATCCCTCTTAGTTTATGAACTGAAAATGAGACAAGTTTATGACATGGCAAAACAAAGACTAAGCATCAGGAAGAATAATGAGGTAATCCAAAACTTTGCTTTTCAATCTTTTTTAATAAATTGCTGAGGAAGAAACGAAACTCAGCGAAAACAAGTGATGAAAGAGTAAGAAAAGCACAGGGACAAAGAAACCCAAACTACCCAACAAATCATAAGAATACATAAGGTAGAAAAAGAGGCATTCTGGGAGTACAGGAGACAAAAAAAGCTATCTTAAGTGCCTTGCATCTATCTAAACCCCTGTCTCCAGATAAAACTGAAGTTCTCAGCATCATGTGCCTATATTAACACTGGGAAAGCCTTCACCATTTGATGGAACATAGTTGCTCTTCTCTAGCTTTATATACTAACCCAACTAAAAGCTTCTCACAGTAAGTGAAAAAATTTTAAACTTTTAATAGCCAAAATTTTAAAGCCTATTTGATATTACAGAAGAATGATTATGGGCAAGAATATGATCATCTCACCAGTGTTGCATAGATTTCTATCACTATCACTGCATATATCAACCTCAAATTTAAATTAGTTTCTCATAACAGATGTGTAATTACAAGGTATCACTAGGAGTCTCATTCTTACTCAAGAGACATATTTCCATTAGTAATCTAGCCATTCGTAATTCTGATTTTTTGCTGATTTTATTTTGCAAGTTTGACAGTTTCCACAGAGGTCAGACTCCTGACAGGAGCAGGACCTGGTGAGGTTTCCAGTGAACGACAAGGCCTTATGGAGAACCCAAACCAAACCCACTCTATCAGCAGCTGTCCATCTTATTCCAAGATAGCACCCTTACTGTGACACCACTGGAGTCTTACCTCTGAGAGAAAAATACAGAAGAGAGAGAAAAAAAAAAGAAAAAAAAGTATAACTTGAGCAGAACCGTGGCAGCTGCATTCAGAGAGAAAAAACACACCACCAAAGGGAACTTTCTTTTGTAAAGCAAGGTAGAATTCGGTGTGTCTTCTGGGTTTGACACTACATAGCATGAGGGCAACTAATTAAGCAAGACCATTTTCAATTTTTTTTCCTGTTTCAGTATTAGTTTAACCCTGACAACCGGATTATTTTACATGTTCTTCACGCATAACAATTTCAGAAGCTTACCTTCTAAGCAAAATCTATCATTCCCTTGGGGTTTTTATACACTTTTTGCTTTTCCAGTAAAAACAGTAGCAGATAAGTGTCACTACAATTATTACTGACTAAAGGTTTTCACAGAAAATAGGTTCATAAACAAAATATGATACCTCAGAAGGATCAAAACGTACTCACACAGTTTTACAGAGTGCCATTAGAGGGATGTGAGCTCATTCTGACCCTATGTTAGTCAATAAAAGACTATCCATTCATTCTATAAGCTGCATGTCAAAAAGGCAGATTTTGAATAACCTTCACATAAAATTTCAAAGTTTTGCTTCATTAGACAGGAAATAATGTATAATTATACATTATATAACGTATAATTATATATCTTCCACAAAAATCTACAACCATCTTCCACAAAAATCTAAAACTTTTCATAAATAGCAAGTTATACAATGAGTGCAGGATAAACACTAACTTCACAAAGTTAAATTATATTAACAGGACAATTAAGTATTTAAAGTAAAAAGTGTGTACTGATTCTTCACACAAAAATAAATGGGAAATTCTTTTCACAAAACTCCCCTCTCCTAACAACCCCCCATGAACGTAGTGAAACCAACAGTTTCCTGACACAGCCCTGCTCAAACCAAGCCAGGAAGGCTCGGTGATAAAATGCCAACTGCCAGGGCCTCCTTCACATTAGCAATCTTCTCTTGCCAGCAGACAGACAGACAACAGATAGCTGTGGTGAGGAAACCGTGGGATACACTCATAAAAAAGAAGACTGGGCACACAAAAAATGAAATACACAACCAATGTGTTATTCTTGCGTTTGGCTCCCTGGACTCCTACTCTAGAAAAAGAGGAAATAAACACCAAACAGAACAGAAGAACATATTTGCTTATAAAAACACTGCATTTCTTCTCTACAAGCACAGTACTAGGTGATAGGCTAAGCCCAAGCTGACACACCAGGCACAGAATAACACGGCCTGGCCTGCACAGGCTCTTCTCCTCTGGGATGCTTGCCCCACCCTTGCTCTCCTGCTCCTTGATTGCCTACCAAAGGTGCATGCCTGCTCTAGGGTGGCTAGGGTACAGTCTTGGCCTTTCTACACAAAGAACATGGCACTCAGGAGCCCTGCAGGGCCAGCAAATGAATTTCCTTCCTTCCTCCAGAGCTACAGTGCTCCAGCTGTGTCCCAGGGCTCTTTCTGGAGAGCCCAGAATTGAGGAAAGTGCAAAATGCTTCTAGGCACAAGGCAAAGCTAAGAAACAACGATTTTGTGTTAGATATCCTCCTCTCTTCCCTCACAGGCACAGTCAGCAGTTCACCAAGAACCGGAGGGATGGTCTCCACATCACCAGCATAAGGGAATGGTATCCACAGGCCTCCAGGAAGGGTGGTGCATTGCTTTGTGACTTCCCCTCCCAATACATAAGCTGGGTCAAAAGGGTTTCTTAACACGCACAACCAAAGGAAGAAGGCACAGGATGACAGGCCTTACAGCAACTGTTGTTGCCCACTCTCCCACAGAACAACCCAAATCCAAGCTAGAAACAAAGCCTCTCCATGTAGAAATGGCACATATCTAACTACCTGAATATGTATATATGCTGTTTGGCCTCAGGAAGGACAAAGGTAACCCATACTTCGCCAAGGGTAACCCTCACACTGCAGCATGGGCTTCTGGTGTCATAAATACCAAGTTTTACAATTTTTTCAATCTTCCTAGATTACCTCTACGGTCGACAAGAAAGTCTGAGGGCTGACAGTACTTCCCCTGTCCCAAAGTTATGGATACCTTACCTAGACACTGCTAGAAAATTAAATTATTTGAATTGTTCAGATAAAACAATCATTAGAAAGCATCTACAAAAATCTCATTTATTGCTAAAGCTGCAACCTAAAGAAGGGACTGTTTGTTCAGTTTTACAAGTATCTATTTCTTCAGACCACAGATACCTTTGAAATCATTCTTCACTGAACTACCAGATTCCTCAGGGAAAGAAAAGGACCTTGGAAAGTGAAGGACTTGGGATGTCAGTAAACAACACTATAGAAAATTAACTTTTAGAAGGACAGTAATAGAATAAACAACAGTTGTCTCTGTTCTGGCCTCAGAGTTCGAGATGAACTTTCAGTCCTCTACTCAGAAATTTCAGCTGTGCTCCTAACATAGAAATATAGCACCTACTTCAAGAAGTGGTGAAAAATGAGAACCCAGTTACTCCATAATAAAGCTATAATTCTTGATAAATTCAATTTCTGACCCTTAAATTATGTACACATGACAAACTTGTTCTGTACAGGTATCATCCTAACAGCAAAACATGATGCATACTATCATTTAACACGTTATTTGCAGCCTGAATTCAAAAAGCATGAGAAAAGCCACATTAAAGAGATCAAAACATTGCTAAGACTACAGCAAGTGGTGTACAGAAACTAGCAAAACAGTATAATTTGATCATAAATGTCACCTAAAGTGCTGAAAAAATAGTGAGGTTTATTTTCTAGGAGATTTCAAGTTTGCCCTCAAAGCTGCATTAATATGATTAACATCTCGTTTTCATGTCTGCAGCATCCACGGACTTACAGAACTCTTACAGTTACAGTACAGAGCCAGAGTAAGTGAGAGGTCTCTGAGAAAGCGCACACACCTGTGAGCAGGAACCCCTGGGACTTCTTTAGAGAAACAAATGTCTACTGAACTACACAGTATCTTTCAAACTGTTGTTTTGCTCAGATATGCAGAGGAGTAACATACCTAACCATGCGAACAAGATATTTGATACTCCTAAGAGATAAGCAAAGCTACTCTTTGGCCATAGACATTGACAGGGAAAATATTTCGGATGTAAAACCCACAATCAAAAATTATCTAGGATGTGTTCTGCTTCATACCAGTGGGGATGAAGCCTCTAGGTGCTAACAATACAAGATGTGTTACATAAGACTATGCACTTATTTTTAGAAGCACATTACAAAATTAAGTACCTCACTGGAATCTGTTGCAGAGCCTTGGACAGTTACATCAATATGCACAAAGAACAACTGCTCAGTTGGAGCAAAATATCAAATTTGATTCAGATTGAAGTTCTCTCCTGACAGTCCCAAAAAATACTGAACCATCTGAGACCATGAAAGTTAATTTACATTCATTAGATAAAGAAAAACCAAACCAAAACACAAACTACTAATCGTAAAGACATATTCTTTTCTACGAGCAGCAGAACTAATAAAAATTAGTTTCTTACAGATTGGTTCTTCTGTTCCTTAATACTTAAACCACGATAACCCTCAACTTCCTTCTTTTCCACGTCTCTTCATGACTTTCCCCCCATCCCAAGGAAAAGAGAGTTATGGTACACACATTCTGGAAGTCTGCATGTGCTTACAGGATGCCTGACCAGCTGCCATCCTACAGAACACATAGTGGATGAGGTCTCACTATTCCTTTTCCGAGAGTGCACACAAATTTGAACTTCCTTCCTCTACCTAGACACAATTTCATAAGGTCTGTAGGACCATAATTTGAATCTTAACTTCTCTTTCTGATTTAAGTTTCCATATATAAACATGTCTATATAAAGTATAAATTCAGTTAAATGCTTAACTTTTGAGTTAACTGAAAATCTGGGTTACCTGTGTATACTTGACCTACTTTAAATTATTTTATTTCTTGTAGTTTACAAACATAGAACAATCCATTAAGCACATTCTACTATGAACAGACTTTAGTACCACCGTTTATTCATTTGCGGTCTATGTTATTCCTCTTAAGGCTCTCTCCTAAGTACAGCAGGGCCTATGGACTACCTTTAGCCTACTGAGTTTTAAAATACACTTCTCAAAATTATTTTGTTTTAATAAATGGACTCTGCAGATGCAGGTGTTCACTAGTACAGAAAGGCCCAGCAGCTGAACACTGGAATGCACAATTCAGGGGCAGTTAAAGATGCCTCCTCTCAGTGAGACACTCCTGGTTACCAACCAGACCTACACTTGGCCATCCCAATTTTCAAGACTTGTCAAACTTTGCTATATAAACTAATTCAGACTAGTCTGAAATGAATCTATACTGAGGACCGCAAAAGAACTGCCAGATGCTTTAAAAAAGAAGTCATTTAAACTAGTTCTATATCTTTTGGAAACAATTAAAAGATCTGGATTACAGATAATACCAACAGTTTGCAAATTCCTAATTAAACTGCTATGATAATACTACTTGCCATCAAGCATATTCTGCTGGTAGTCACAATATGCACTGACCTGAGATAAGGAAAGTTCAGAAGAGCAGTGATTTCTTGAAAACTACACTTCATCCTTGCAAGAAATGTGGATATTCCCTGTTTCATCACAAATGTCTCACAGTATTTATGTTCTTACCTAACTGAACTTTCATGAAACTGGGGGGGAAAGAAAACATGTATTTACTGTCCAAAACATATCATCCTGAAAATGCCAAAGTTTCCTAAAAAAAAAAAAAAAATTAACTCCATATCACAGAAGCAAAGGAACCTGAATTTACTTCAGTTTGCACCACGAAATAAAAAGTAATACTGACTTATTCTCATGTGTATTGCTGATCTCAATCAATCTGATCTTGATCAACTTACTAGAAATGTGTATCCACACCCAGAAAATAATCCAAAAATTAAGATTTCAACATAAGGTACCCTTCTACTTTATGATGGTGCTTTTGGCATGTTGGAAAAGGTACACCACACAGTGAAGTATCAAGAGCAGTACTGACGCTGCAATAAAGTAATCAAACATCTCATAAAAAAGATTTTTTACGTCAAACAGTTTTACAGGTGGACACCATATTGCAAGGTACTTTACCATTCAGAATTGCTCATCATCTCATTAGTCTTTCAAAAGTTGACACTGCATACAGCTGATTTCTTTTTGAAAACCTTTCCAATTCCCACTTCCCATCACAACACATGGTAGAAACACTCAAGAGAGAAGACCTTCTTCCATACATTTTTTTAACCTACTTAGTCTTTACATATAATACCTGCTTCACAGCTATTTTCCTGCTTCACACCTTTTTCAAAAAATAAATATTTATATGCAACAAGTACTTTCTCACAAATCTCATCCCTACTGAATGGTAAAAGGCTCCAAGCAAGTCCCCTTCACAGCAGAGCAACAGAAAGAAGGTTGGCAGACCTTTTTTCCATCATTATAATTCTCTGGCAACATTTCCTTTGCACGAACAGTTTTTGCAATTAAAAAAAAAAATGCATTAAAATACTTACAAGGAATAGTCATTCTACCACAAACAATGCAAGGTTTTAGTAAGCTGGAAGGGGAAAAGTACTGTTCTAGTGAAGCTCAAAGCAAAAACTCCCACAGTCATATAGACTGCATGACAAGTACACGGTCCACTGACGGAAGCATTGGTTATTCTTTTTACACCAGGACAAGCATCGTCCTACAACCCTTTGACAGAAAAGATAATATATGATATTACATTATCATTGCCTCTGTTACAGAGACAGCCTTAAAAAAAACTTGTTTGCCAAGAAGCTGACTACAAACCTAAACATGAACATTTTATAATTCAAAATAGTTGGCCGTAATTAGTCCTACTGCTACTTTTTGGTGCCTGGAAATTCCTTGCTATTGTTTCCAAATGCAGACATATTTAGATTGCAATGAAAATGTTGTGGACGTGCTATTCTGAAACACGTAAGGACAAACAATCCAATTGCTATTTTGGTCATTTCAGGGGTTTTAATATTGTTTTCCCTAACTATATACCTTAACTCTACTGGTACCTAGTTCCATAGAAGCCTCGAACCATACAAGTAAAACACTTTATCCTCTTGCTACAGACTAGAACTTGGCTATAGATTGGTTAAATGACTTAACCATCACTTCAGTATGTAACTCAGAATGACAGAAAGCACAATCCAACTCAACCCATTGGATTACTGCCTGCTCAGCACGAGTAATGCAAAGTTGGAGTTTCCATTTTATGTACCACAAACACAGCAGCATGTTATACTACTTTTCGGTTTAAATAAACTATACCTTTTGACAAATAACTTGACCTCAGCCAACTGTATCCAAACATCATTGATCCACCTCAAGTGTATAAAATGATAGTTAAAAATAACCCCCCCAAGAATTATCCCAAATCAAAATGAAAACAGGAATAAACAATTGTTTACTTACTACTAAATTTCTGGTCAACAACTCTTGCATTGCAATTCAACAAGAGAAGGATGTGTCTGAAAAACGTCTTCATTATAATCAAATTTTTAACCTACCAGCCTAATCTGAAAGGAATTCTCATAGGAAACGTAGAGAGTTGTGAAATTAAACATATTACCACTGCAAAGAACAATCAGATGGCAGAGCAATCAAGTCAAGGGTAAAGAATAATGCACATATTTTCTCTAATGCTACTGATAACCAGTGCTATCTCAAGACAAATTACAGGGTCTCAGTAACATCTTTGGGCAAGGACCACTTTCACCTTGATTTGGAGTGTATTACACCATTAGACCAGAAGCTGAGCTAGTACATACCAACGCAATACAAATATTCTATTTTCATCAGAATATTACAAAGGAAAGATAAAATATAAATTAAAAGCGATCTGAACATTTTATGGTTGAGGTTTTGGGGGGTTGCCTTTTTCTTTTTTTTCATTTTTACGGATACGAATGCAAAGATTTTCAATCCTATGTAAAAATCTCTTGCTGATTAGCACAGACCATGTCTCATATACACACACCCGCCCCGAAACCAAAATAATTCCATAAGGACAATTTAAAATATCCTACTGTGAGTATTTTCATTTGACACAATTCTTCCTATGCTGTTATAATGCTCAATAAAAGCAGAGTTAGCTGTCAACATACAGCATCCATCATGAAAACTCTCAAGCAAAAAGTTAACATATGAGTATCGGTGCTTTGAAGTCAATGAGACTACACAGAAAATTTCAAGTGTTCAAATGCTTTTACAGGAACCTCAGTCAGGAGACCAACCAACACACACAAACACAGCACCTATGTGCTAAAGCACATCTGCAAAGAAAAACAAAAAAAAAGGCCAATGATTCAGGAAACACAGCTGAAACAGGCTGTATTGAATTGCTCATTTCAGTGCATCTGAGACATCAGGCTAAATTTCAAGCAAAAATATTAGCTTGTATAGCAGAATATTTACTTACAATTTTTTATTTATTTATATCTCAAAAGCCCAGATGAAGCAAAGTTAACCTAACTGTAACTTCTAAGCTTTTGACAGCAAATGCTGAAATCCAAATATACACTGTATTAATAATAATTTTTAAAATGAGAAAAACTGTATCACTTAAAGAACAATCATTTAAATCTGTGGTAAAAAAATGTTAGTTTGACTAACTACTTCTACAGAAACTGGCGTAGGGCTTTCATTTAAGTTAGCATTTAGAAACACACACAACAAATACAGCAAGTATTCTGCCAAGAATTTAGGAATTTATTTTTTTTTCTTTGGGAACATATTTTTTTAAGATGCCTTTTAAAAATCTGTATTCAGTCAAATTATAGCTTTAAGGGAAGACATAATTTTAAAAAGTTAACTACAAGGGTCTACTTCCTTTAGAACAAAATTCTGTACTTGGTGCACTTGCTATGCTACCTCATAGGAAAACAAGCCATTCAATGCTTCTCTTCAGTTTCCAGATCAAGACAAATAGTCAGGTGCAAGAAACCTCTATTTTAATTCAACTATGGTGTATTTTTAAGTTCTATTCACTTCTTGAGTCAATAAAAAGAAGGAGGTGGAAAACATTTCTGAATAAATAGAGTTATGACACAAGGCTGCTTTAAAGCTGCAATGAGGTTACAACTTTGCAATTACTGTATGACAGACTTTGCACCAACATGAAAATTAGTGTAATTTTTAAGAAAGCTAGAGTAGAGGCTAAAAAAGCAATAATGTTCCTAATTTCAATGCTAGTCTCTATCTAAAGAGAAATGAATTCAGAAATACAGCAAATATAGCAGAAATCCTTTCTGAGATCTATCACTGTGGGCACTTAGAATTTTTGTATGAAGTGACTGAGGTAAAGACCACGATTTTCAGGTGAAAACAGCCATTTATGGGACTGGTTTTTAGCATCCAGCCTCAGGACAATGCCCTATTTTTTCCACTGAATAACAATTCTCTAAAATTAGATTCTCCTGAAGAGAATTCAACTTACTTTTTTTTATAAATTTCTAAGGTCTTTATTTTAGCCAAGGGCTTTTCCTTCATTTGTTGACAGAACTTACACATGAACAGGTTGCAATAACAATGACTGCTTTGACAGCAATATTAAGTTTCTAGAAGAGATGTGTAGACAAGGTTTATCTACTACTACACTCTTAGCTTTATCAACAGCTTCCTGAAAGTGAAACGGAAATACACTTGCAAGTCAAGCCAGTCAGCTCTTGATAGTGAGTATTCAAATCCCTTTCTAAAATCAGAAGCAGTCAACGCCTTGAAGTTTAGCATGCCAGCTGAATTCTCAACATAAACAACAGTGGAATTTGGGGGCAAAAAGAAAAGCAAAAGGCATAGGACACATCACGTTCCAGATCATAAAACTCAATCTTGCAAGTTGCGTTCTATTAAGGTGTCACTATAAGAGAACTCAAAGTACATCAACACACACACAACTATTCTCCCAGGTCCAAACAAATATGTCATTGCAATATAAACTTCAACAATTATTTTGCTCTTGCAGGTCTTCACAAGTCTTAACAGTCTGAAACATATCCAAGTTTCCAGGAACATAAAGGTCTTGACTGACTAATGTGACAGCAGGTTTGATCATCTTAAACTCCCTTCCCCCAGCTGAAGAGTTAAGACTAGCAGCCAGTCACCAGCACCAGATGTTGCTGCCGTGCAGGCATACAGGAATGTCTCCTGCACACACTCTAAGTTACACACACATACATACACATATATACATGAAGGAGACACAGAAAGTCCTAATCTTCCCCTGGGGATAAAAGAGTGCAAAGTTGGAAACAACTTTTTGCCTGATAAAACAGACAGCAGAAATGAAAACGTGCTTCTGTTAGATGTGGATCAGCAGCAGAAGTTACTATACTTAACACAAGCATGTTTTCATTTTCCCACATCACAGGGCCTCCAAAACAAAGTTACCTGCAACTTCACAAAAACAAGCCCACCCTAAAACCGAAAATACCCATTAGATGGTACCTTGTTTTCACCAGGAGCACACGTACACTAACTGGATGGCCAGCAGTGACTCTTGCACCTTTCCGCACCACTCTACTGTCCCCGTCTCATCCCTAACCTGTCACCCTGTGCCACCTCCTCCCCCGGCACGGGCCAGGTTCACGACAGAGCTTGTCACCGCCGCCCCGGCGGGCAGGGGAAGGCCGGCTCCTTCCTCTGGCGGCCGTGCACGGTCCCTTTCAAGTTTGTTTTACAAACACGTCCGAGGGAAAACCAGAACCTGTTTACACACCGCCTTAACCGCCGCCAGGAAGAGAGTGGAACAGGCGCAGGCTAAAAAAAAATATTTTCCAGAAGAAAGACAGGCAGCAGCACCCCCGCCTCACCGCCGTTCTCTGCCCGGGGCCCGCGGCGCAGGCCGCACGGCCGCTCGGCGAGGCGCGGGGCCGGCGCGGCCCCGGCCGTGGGCGGCAGGTTCCGCTGCCCCGACGCCGGGCCCAGGGAAGGCAGGGGCGGGGGCCGGCTGGGCGCGCAGCCCCGCGGGGACCGGCTCGGAGG
>NW_020884873.1:32043848-32212985 GCF_003945725.1 Corapipo altera
CGGCGGCGGGGCCGGGGAGGGGCGGCCGGGGCCGGACTCACCGCATGAATTTTCTTGTCCCGCGGATCCAAGATGGCTGAGTATCCAGCACGGAGGATGCTGGGGGAGCAACCTTTACCCTCTGACCCGGCCGCCGCCGTGACCCCGCCGCCGCTCGGCCCGGCCGCCAGCGCCGAGGGGCGGGGGCAGCGCCGCCGCACTGCCCGGAACGGCCCGGCCCTCCGGAGAGGCTGAGGGGGACGGGGAGGAGAGGGAGGAGGAAGGAGGAAGGAGCAGCTCCCTCGGCTGCGCTCCCTCCGCCTCCCGCGGGAGACGCGGCCCTGCGCTGGGGGCCGGGCCCACAGGCCGTGGGTCCCGCCGCGCTCCGCGGCACCGCTGAGGCGCTGCCGGCCGGGGACGCGCCCGGCCCGGGTCCCGTTTCGTGAGGGGAGAGGGTGGCGCACAGGCCGGGGGTGCCGGGCCGAAGCGGGGCGTAGGGTGAGCGGAGTCCGGGCGGAGCAGGGCTCCCCGGTCCTCTCCTCGCCCCTGCGCCCTCGCGGGTGCCGGGAGCCTGTGCAGACCTACCCCGGGGGGACGCGCTCTCCTGGGAAGCGCCCCAGCTTCCAGAGGGGGTGTGCCATCCCCCGTGGCCCTGGCCTGTCCGCTGCCCGTGGGTTACAGAGAGCAGAAGGAAAGGCCTGGCTTCGCCGCTGGCCGTGTGTTATCCTGCGGGGGATCTAGGTCAGGAGCGACATCCCGAAGGGGTAAATTGTGCGAAAATTCATATTTTCTCTGCAGTGTGATAGCAGCGGAGAGGAAGGCCCTACTATCCACTTTGTGTGTTAGTAAAGTGAAAGAGCATTACCAAGATGATGCAACTGGGCGTTTGTTTTCAATTTATCGACCCTCAAAACGTGAATGTTACAGCAATGGCTCAAGTACAGCAAGTACAAGTGATGCACAAAACACTCATAATGCAAATAATCCTCTTGAATTCAATGAGACTGTCAATGGTACAAAAGCTAAGCCTTGCACAAGTGTTTACAGGATCAAGGCCAACATTATTGGTGATCTGGCTGCTCTGCTCCATCAAGAAAGACAATGACACTCTACCTTAATTTTATTGTGAACTCATCATAAAGTTTAAAACTTCAAACAAAAAGATGAGCATATGATACTTAGCCAGAAATAGCAGGTTTCTGTCAATAGTTTCACATCTGCTTTCTTCTCAGGTTTGGTTTTGACCCTTCGAGCTGCTTTTAGAATTACTGAATTAAGAATTCAGTAGGTTGCACAACACTGTTATAGAAACATTAGTATTACAGTAACACGTCTGTCAACATACACATGTTTTGAAGATGAAAGAACAGTCTTTAACCAAAGACAGGAGGACAGTTTCTTAATGCCGCCACCATTTTTATGCAGCTCAATTGTATGATGAGCATGGGTGCCATGTCATTGAAATGAATGTCTATACACATCATCCAGGAAAACACTGTTTTACTATTCTAATAAGTAAACCTTTCTTTTGTGACTCAAATATGTATATATTTGCTATAAACAAACCATTTTAAAGCACCCAAAGTGACATACTGTTTTAAGTAGAGTGTGAACTTCTGGACTACTTTTGTTGTTCAATCTGAAAAATCAAACAGTTCTTCATACCACGTAACAAATATAAAAGCTGAAAACAATAATCAGTGTTATTTTAGACTGAAAACAATAAACAATGTTATTCATTATCAGTGTTGCTAAATAACCATTTGGATAGTCAGACTCTTTTATACCCATTTATAAACACTTTGCTTCATTATGTTTTATTTTACACTTTAATATTCTGAGTTTCTTTTTCAAAAGCTAATTCTTTTTCCAGTGTCCCAAAGAGAAGTCATTTAAGATGGTACTCAACAGTATGATGCAAGTGAACTAAGCACCTGACATTGTCATTGCATCTACATGAACTGATCTTTCTGGCCATTACAAAATTACAGTTTACATGCAAAACAATTAACATTTATAAGACTAGAAGCCTGTATAGTTCAACAGAGCTAGGTAATGGGAAAAAAGTACCATTTATTGTTTTAGACTGGTTAGCTTAATACAACTACCTACCTAGCACCAACAGTGTCTGTAAATTGTGATTTAAATTCTGTTAATTAAAAAAATCTATCTTGCCCTTCCTGAAGATGTGTTTAGTCGAGCAACCTCATTACTCAGGCTGTAGTGGCTGTGTATTCGACTTCCTCATTTGTTTTCTTAAAGAAAGTGAAAGCAGTTAGTGTTTTAATGCTTTAAAAAAAACCCCAAAGCCACTAAAGAGGGTGTGTTGTCAAGTATGTGTTCATACATTTGCTACTTTTAGTCTTGATTCAATACATTTTTCTACAATGGTGAGGCCTGTTTCCCATAGTCGCACCTGCTTAATTAAAGAAGTGCTCTGAGACCATTTAATGCAGGGACTGGTAATCATGTATGGACACTCCTAATCCATTTTGAGCCATATATAGTACTGTTTTACAAGTCTTTGTCTACAAACAGATATGCATTTGTTATTTTTAATCTCATTTAATCAATGGTCCCTTTTTTTTCCTTTGACTTACTTCACAGGCTGATACACATCCATCTTGAACCAGTGTAAGAAGGTCTGTCGGAGTGAATCTGCAAGCTTTTGTCTATGGCAACAAGGTGAATGAACTATAAAACAGGACTACAGAAAACCTGTCCTGCATGTGATTGTGTGTGCAGGCCCCTGCAGTCAACAGTTCAAGTGGTGCTGTTAAAGTCACTTGACACAACCTTTGACCTAATGTTCTTGAGAGCTGGGGCCTTAACATGCATGTTCTGAAGTCATGATACATATCTAGGAGCCATTTGGACTTCAGCTGTCTATTGCTTCTGCTAATGCCCACAGAGGGCTAAATTTTCCAAAGGGTGGAAAATTTGGGAAGAGGTCATCAAAGAGAGTCAGGTGTGCTTAGAATACCCAAATGCTTTATGGATCTCAGTGTTCACTGGAAATTCTCTGCAGTTTTTCTGGGCCTTTGCTCCAGAGAGTCTGTGGGTGCTCGATGACTCCAGGTGTCTCCAAAAGATGTGGACAATGCAGCCACAGAAGAGGGAGGAAGGCAAATTGCCCAGAGTACGTGCAGGGCAGAGTTAGGCTGCTCCACTTCACCAAAACATGAAATTAAATTAATCATAGTAAGATCACTATTCCCAATTATGAGTAGAGGCAAAACATGATAAATAACCTTGTAAGCCATTTTTAAACAGAACAAAAAATTCATTGGAACGCAGCAATAGTCCTTCCTTCTCCCACCTACATATTTTCCCAGTATTCTTCAGGAAAAATAAACACAGTCAAAGCAATCACCTAGAGCAAGGATTGGCAGCTTTTCAGCAGTAGTGAAACAGGCTGTATTTTCCTTTCTCGGATTAGAGTTTAAATCCCTTGGAAGAAATAGCTTGAACCAGAAGATACTGCCCATTAATTGCAAGATGCACTTGATTAGATAAAACAGTAAAATACCTCTTCTGCAAGAGGCAGAAGTTTCTGATTTCTGCTGAACTCACAACTGTGTGACACTCATGAATATGGAGCTGCAGCTTCTCCCTGACATCCTTGTTGCTGCATGATGTTCAGAAGTCTCTCAGTTGCTCTCTTTGGAAAGTTGTAGGGTTACAGCACTCCTGCGCATTCATCTTTGCTCTAGAAGAACAAAGTGGATTTTTTTTTTCATTAGTATAGCCTTTTTGATTTTTTAAATATTTCTGAAACACAAGGATAAAGGTGTGTCAAAGTGTACACCAAACCTAATACTAAAGATCTCGCCACAAAGAGGTGTTAAAGCATTTTTTTTAAAGAATAAAAACACTAAGACCTCACATTTTCTTACTGTATTTTCTCATAGTTGTTAATTACTACACCGCTTAAATTGAGCATAAAATGTTTAGATTTGTATGGATTTGGTTAGTTAGTTTGACTTTTGCAAGTTAGTTTCCAACTGATAGTGTATTTAGGAAAGGTAAGGAAAGGATCAGCTGTTTCCATGGCACTGTCCTTATCTATCCTTTCACTCCTACAGGGGATTTCCAGGGATGGCTGCTGGCAAGGGAAGCCCTAGAAGTGCAGCTCAATTACTGTTTTAGTGTTAAAATGCATCACAAGGTATCCACACAGATGGCTTCTCATCTGCTGGATTTGTAGTTTCCAGGAGGGAATATTGGGAGCAGAAGTATCTTTATCTCAGCCTTTCATATTTTTACTATCAGGAAACCCTTTCTCAGCCTTCTGCTCTAGTGCCTTCAGTGTCTGATTTAGTGCTAATTATATCAGAGTATTGGGGGGAAAAAAATACCAAGTTTAAAAAGAAGTCTGCCAATTCTGGAAAATAATATGACCCTGAAGAGGAGATAAAATGTAAAATTTTCCAAAAATAAAATGCTTCACATTGCTGAATAGGAACTAAGAGGTCTGCCAGAGTGCTAGTAAATGAGAGGATAAATCAAGAGTTAGAGATAGCAGCAGTTCCAAGTATTTCTTCAGACAAAGAGAAGAATAATGCTGCAGGTGGAAATACATTTTCTGGATGAGGGAAGTATCAGAGAGGCATAAGTCAGTGCCAGAATAGGTGCTGACTGACATTCCCAAGCAACATTATCCCCAGAGAGATGGAATTTATGGCAGTGGGGAAAGAGAAACCCTTCCTCCCTTAGTTCTTGAGACTTTAATCAGTGTCACGCTTTCTGGTAGTGTTGGAGAGCTGCCTGGTCTGAAGTGCTATTTCTCATTTGAAAGTATTGAATCATGGAATCCTAGAATTGTTTAGGATGGAAAATATCTTTAAGATCATAAAGTTAACCCAACACTGCCATGTTCACAGCTAAACCATGTCCCCAAGTGCCACAGTCACACATTCTTTGAATGCTTCCGTGGATGATAATGCCATCACTTCCCTGGGTAGTCTGTTGCAAAGCCTGACCACTCTTTCAGTGAAAAAAATTTTCCTAATATCCAGACTAAACCTCCTCTGGTGCAACTTGAGGTCGTCTCTCGTCCTATCGCTTGTTACCTGGGAGAAGAGACCAATCCACTCCTGGCTACAGCCTCCTTTCATGTAGCTATAGAGAGTGGTAAGGTCTCCCCTAAGCCTCTTTTTTTCCAGGCTAAACAACCCCAGCTCCCTCAGCTGCTCCTCATCAAACTTGTGCTCCAGACTCTTCACCAGCTTTGTTGCCCTTCTCTGGACACACTTCAGCGTCTGAATGTCTTTCTTATAGTGAGAGGCCCCAAACTGAACATAGGATCGGAGGTGCAGCCTCACCAGTGCTGAGTACCGGGGGACGATCACTGCCCTGATCCTGCTGGCCACACACTTTTTGATACAGGCCAGGATGCCATTGGTGTCCTTGGCCACCTGGGCACACTGCTGGCTCATGTTGAGACTCTGTCAACCAGGACCTTTTTTTGCCAGGCAGCTTTCCAGCCACTCTGCCCCCAGCTTGGAGCTCTGCATGGGGTTGTTATGACCAAATACAGGACCTGCCACTTGGCTTTGTTGAATCTCATACCACTGGCCTCAGCCCATCGATCCAGCCTGTCCAGGTCTTTCTGCAGAGCCTTCCTGCCCTCCAGCAGAGCAACACTCCCACCCAACATAGTGTCATCTGTGAATTTACTAAGGGTGCACTCAATTTCCTTATGCTGACCATCAATAAAGACATTAAACAAAACTGGCCCAAATACTGAGTCCTGGGGAACATCACTTGTGATCATGTCAAAAGACAGTCAATGTTTTATTCCAGGTGCTGGGGTGTCCTTGGCATGACTTTTCCACGTGACTAACTGATGTAGTTACAATGAATATGAGCTACCTTCTCTCCATTAAGCTGCAGTGTCTGTTGATAGAAACATAAACTTAAGTGGTTAAAATGGTCATAATTAAAAGTTAGCCTGGGAATAAAGAGTTATTACAACAGCTTTGTAAAAAATGATCAGAAAACATATAACCAGGACCCTGAGGAAAACAAGTACAGTAAAGGATGATTCCTTTCCTCTATGACAGGTCTCAGGTGGGGAAGGGAACAGCCTAGGGGGCTGGAGAGTGCTGAATTCTAGTTCTTGCTTTTTGACAGTTTTTCAAGATTGACAGCCAGGCCTTTCTCCAAAAATGTGTTCTCCCCTGAATAAGTGTTAATGAGCCCAACAAAGGAACCCTGGCTACATCAGATGGTGACAGTCTGCTATCCCACCAGAAGCCAGAGGACTCCAGTATCACTGTCCCACTGGGCAGCATGCTGGCAGCATAGCCTCAGCCCCATTCAAGCAAGTTGCCAACATGAAGCTACGGAAGACCCACAAGAGCACTGCTGCCTGGGCAGCCCAAGTCAGCCAACTCATTCCCTTATTAGGATATTGGTAGTGCCTGGAAAAGGTTTCCTGAGCTTGCCAGTGGTGCTCTTAGCTACCCATGTCTCATGCTGGCCCCGAAGCCTGGAGATAGTTTCACATGTGGACAGACCCCTGGAGTACTTGTTATCTCTGGAAGTGTTTGTCTGGGCTTTGTGCTTGCTTGAGAGGAGAGTCAGCTGTTAAGCTGAAAACTTTGCTGGGATCCTGATCATCACGTTGGAAGACTCTGAACATTGACATAGAGTCTGGTGTATCTGACTGTTCATCCAGTGAAGGCTGAAACCCAGATTTGTAAGCCCAGAGCTGTTGCTTACCTCCTTAGCCAATTCAAGCAGCAACATTACTAGGCCAATGAGAGGAGAAACTTCCTGCATCAAAGCTGATCTGTCTGCAGCCAGTACACTGAACTGAATTGCTTTCTATTGTGGCTTGCATAAAGCCAACCCCCAGAATTTCTGGGAAACTCCGTAACCATTACCATCACAGGACTGCGACTGAGGCTTTCCAGCAACAACACCGCTGTATCACAGATTATAGTGCACTGTAGTGGAGCAACAGAAGCAACCTTTGAGCCCTTATTCAGCTTCATTACACAGCCCAGCAAGAGATGTAAGTATGTGCACATGCCAGCTCAGGACCCTCCAGACATGTCCTTGGTCTCAGATTTGCCGCAGCTGGTAGGATGCTGGTTTGTTACAAAACTTCCCTAAACACCTTGAATACTACCTTGCTTCCCTACTCCTGTCTCATTCAGGACCATAAATTCAGACTTCTGTTTACCATGAAGCCAAGCTATTTGTGAAATCTCATGATGCAGAAATTCAGCTGTAAATATTGCATGCTCAAATATTTGAACCTCTCACAGCTCTTCCCACTCCAATACTGCTCATCATTTTCAGGACTCTTAATGGAAGAACTGCTCACATCTGAGAGCAATGGAGCTATTCTGCATGCAGAGATCAACTGACCAAAGCAGTTTGCTGCTTCCTCAGTCAGACGTGTCTCAGTAGAAATAAGCAGGATTTTAAATTCAGTGGCCTGCCATGCTCCCATGAACTCCAGCAGAGCCCAAGGTTCCTATTGCAGCCTTGCTCCTTGTCTAGCTCTCCTTCTTGCTTGAGTTGGCACTGAAGAAAGTGGCAGCATCTACACAGAAGAAAAGTAAGAAATTTTTTTCTCTTTCTTCCTCTCTCTCCACCCCTCTCTCTCTCTTTCTCTTTCTCTCAATTTATCTCTTTCTCTCATCTTGCTCTCTTTTGGAGAACACACACGCAGTGATATAAATATGCTTGCAACAAGCAGCAAGTTCTTCTAGTACAAGAGACTATTCCTGCTGTGGCTCCTGTGCAAACAAGCTGCTATGCTTGTTGGGGAGCCCTACAGATTTTGGTACAGGCCTGAAACACAGAGATCATATAGTGCAAAACTTACAAATATGATTTCTGTATCCAGGATGTTTCCTATTTCATTATGTGTTGTGATAGCTAGAAATGAAAGCATTAAAACCCCAGTTCTGCAGCACTTTTTCAGGCATAAGCTGTGGGAGGTGGTACATGCCTGAGCAGAGGGACAGAACCACAAAGACAGCCCTCCACATTTTAAATTCTTCTTTTCCTAGGTATGATCCCAGCCAGCTTATGTTCACAGCAAGCCTGTGGGGTATACACACTTTCCCTCATAATTAGGCAACAGTGTAACACTGATTCCAGCTGGTAACTGAAAGAATACAGTATCACATACTGGCAGGAGTCCTGTGTCTCATACAGGCAATCGTATTTTACTTTTAATATTTTTCCTTTAATGTTAAGTCAGATGAATTTGAAAGCTAGGGACATGATTCATCTCACCACCTTTAGCTCTCTGAGAAGGAGGTGCCTGATCTAAGCTATTAATCCAATCTTCCTGCAAGTCAGTGGAGAGAGAAGGGAATTTTTACTCGCTCTGCGTATTCAGGAGTTGTTTCCTAAAAACTAAGGTTGTGTGCAAATATAAGGATTTACTGCTCAGGGCCTGTGTTTGGAAAGTATACAGAAAGGTCTCTCTTTTATACACTAGACGGTAAGTCTAGTCGTGAAATATTATGTTGGCATTAAGAGAATTGGAAGTATTCCCTTGATTGCAAGATTTAATTTAGTAGGAAGATCCTAGATATAAAATAATGTAACCCTAATGTATAGTCCTAAGAACAATTTCAAAAGAGCCCTGCCTTTCTCAGGGCTGGAAAAATCTACTGCAGGAAAACAATTTTTTTAACATGAAATTTTTATTAACTTCTTAAAATGTAAGTAACAATTCTAACACCCTCTGTTTTCATATTGATTAAGTTATATCTGGGGGTTTTTTTAGTACGAAGGCATATTTATTTTAAATTACAAGCTCCAGAGATCAAGGTTCTAGTGTTATAAATACATAGCTGGAGACAATTCTTTCCTGAGTGCTTACTGTCAAAATAGACAAGACAGAAATGGAAGAGATGATGAAAAAGAACTGAAGTGACTTGTTGAAAGTCCTGTTACAGTCTCCTCTCCCAAGCTCCAGTGAGGAAGTAAAGCTGCTGACTGGGACTTCGAATGGACTAGCTTACCCTAGATAGCTTGGCCTTTCCAGTTCAAGTGTCCCCTTGGGAGAAAAACAGTATGACAAATCACAGTTTATATTCAAACATGGAATATCGTGAGGAAGATTTTTATTATTTTTAGTTCTGTTAGAATGGCAAAAGGTTTTGTGATGAATAGTTGTGGTTGCCACATCCTTGTTAGCAATCTGTACTAGCACCCAAGTGAAATACTAGCTGAAGGCTTATGAGCATGAATTTTTTTTAAGTGTACAGATGTGAGATAATCTGAGACATCTTCAGTGGACCAGATATATCATTGTTATAGTTGCTAATTACCTGTTTAACTGAGCCCACGTTGCACTGTGTTAGGTCAGGACTTGCCCTGGAAGGCTCCCAGAACCATAGCCAGCTTCTGTGGAGCAGAGGATATCAATTTCCATTGAAGCTTGGAGCAGATCACTTGAGCCCTGCCCCCAGAAGCAGTCTGTTCTCTGTGTTTTTCCAGGTGGTTGCTCTATTCCAAGTGTCCAGTCTCAACTTTTCCTTCCATTATCTGTTGCCATTGTAAATAAAGAAATGCATGATTCTATTAAATTCTCACTAGTTATCAGGAAATAAATACCTTAATTCAAGTCTACTGTGAAGTGACTTCTGTGTCTTGACCTCATCCTAGTTTCAGTAGAAGATTTTACTGATGCTATAGATAAAATTATTTTGGAGGGAAGGGATTAACCCTAGTGACAAAAACATATCTTTCTAAGCTCACCATTGAACATTTTCATAAGTTTAATCATATCTAATGCATTAAAGAATTCATCATTTGTAACATATAATTAAAATTCCTGTGGTATAATATAGCAGTAATTTTTACAAATTCATCTGGAAAGATGCAAACAATGATGTTTTTGTTTACCGTGTTATCAAATATTTTACATTTTATGGCAGTCTCGGGGAAAAAAAAAGCTATTGAATTAGTTTAGAATAATTCCTCATTTGTATTCTCTAAACTGGGCAAACAATCTTTCACTTCTTTATAAGAGACATTTTATAAGCACTCCGGCTTTACCCACCCACAGCAAGGAAAATAAGAATTGTGTTTTAAGGGCCGTGTCACATGCATATGTGTCATGTGTGTGAATACTGTACTGTTACAGTTCTCTGGAGAGAAACAGTGCAGTTGTGGATCTTACTTTCTAAACCCATTTCCTGGGGTAGAAATAAAAGCTCACAAGTAATCCCTGCTGCGGCATATCACATGACTTTCTTTGAGTTTCTTGAGAGAAAGAGATACCCAGTCATAATTTTCACACAAACATTCGCTCCCTGAAATTCAGGTGTAACAATTAACTGGAAAAATTTGGTAAAACCAAACTGTTTTTAAAATACATTCTGGTTTCTCTTGTCTGGCAGATATATCTGGCATTTGCACTCATTGTTCAACAGAATGACTTCCCAAGTCCTAGTATTTGTTTATTTTAGACTGTGAACTCTTCCAGAGGGGATATACCCTGATTAATGTATGTCAGTGGTGGAAGTATTGAAACATTACTTCTACACCAAATCAAAATTGCCAGAGAAATGAAATTCGCTTCACATACAAAAGGAACTAAAATACCAAAGCACAACAGAAATGTCTGTACTTCAGTTCTATTATAGATACATTTCTACTTTGTTTAGAGCTTACATGTAAGAATATTTTCCTGTTTAGCTTTTCAACCGAGTGACCTGCAGTGATTTTCTTTTCACATCTTATAACAGTAACATTTTTCATCCATTGATACATTCTAAATCATATATTCAGCATTTAATTATTTTAAGTCTACTTTCTGAAATTAAATTCTGATCTTGTGTGAAGTGTCTGGAGAATGTCATAACCTAAGACTAAGAAAGTCCCTGCTGAACATTCACTGCATGTCTGCGTGCTGGGTGCCAGCACTGATCTGTGTATTTACAAGCCTCTCCTGGGCTGGGTAACCCACAGCACTGCCACTGGCATTGGTCCTTTCAGCTCACTCTCTGGATTCATGTGTTGGTATAGGTACTATAGGTCTATGGATATATAGATCTATATACTATGAACTACTACGTGTATGTGGGATGCTCCAGCAAAACTGTGGTGAACATCTCTGGAGCAGTGATAACTACTGAATACATCACATTATTTTAGTTTGTGTTGTCCCAGAATCCAAATCCTATGGAAAGCCTAATTCTGAATTAAATACCTTCAACTGAATTTGATTTTAAGCAGCATAAGAAATTTAGCATATAAATCTCTGCCTGGTTTCCCTGCTGCATTTTAGTGTTCTTTGGGATTTAGGTCAGTAAATTTTTATTGTTCATGACACCATTCCTCATACTTCCTCTCCCTTCTTCTTGGATTCCCCCCTGGGTTACTCTCTTCATCTCATCAGGGACTCTTTCTTTCTTTCTCCCTCCAGCCTTTGATAATTTCTTCAGGTCCATTTGGCCCATCAGTGAAAAAGGGCATCTTGCCCATAAAACCTCTGTCTTTTAGGCTGTTCTCAGTGTCTCAGCTTTTCATAAGCATGTTGCTAGCCTGGATTCTTGTTTGGGTCCTTGTTTTTTGTTCCCTCCTTGGTATAGCTCTGCACTCTATACTTGCCTTCATCCAGTGTTTTCTTTAGCATCACCTCTTTCTTCTCACTGTGAAGTCTTAATGACCTTTTTACTCTTTTGCATGACAGGATTTTTATAAGCCTTTAGCTGTTATGCTGCTCTTGAGGGGAAGGGATTGTACACAGATTTCTTCAGCTCCATCAGAGCACACTGATATATCAGGGATTGTACTGATCCCTCACAATGCCAAAACAAGCTTTTGCATCTGGGAACCCACCTCAGCTGCAACTACTTCTTTCCAACCATGACACATCATGGAGGATCATCTCCAAGGCCAAGAATGTGGCAACCACCACTATTCATCATGAAATCTCTCACTGTGGGAGGTAATGATGGCTGGAGAGCAGCTGTAGACTCACCAGCATGCTGCCTTGCATTATGCTCTGGCTCTTCCCAGCCTTGGCCACGCTGTGGTGTCACACATGAATTTGTATCCTAGAAGTGAGTAGGAGTGTAGCTAAAAAAGTGCTTGGATTAGACAAAAGTCTGGCGTTGCTATTATTAGCTACACACGCACGAGTCTGGCAACTGAGGACACACAGTATTTACAGGAGCACGACTCTCTGCAAATACGCCCCTCTTTAGCCACTCTTATTCCCATCCTTTTGCAAAAGGAGACTGGAAAAAGAGAGAAGAATAAAGACAGAGTCCATAGCTCTGGCTCTTTTACATTCACTGCTTACATCTTCTTTCTGTCTCAAAGAACTGTGACAGGAGGATTGAGTCTAAAAAACTGCAGCCTTGCTCAGCAACAATGTTTTCTTTCCTGGAAGTGCATTTTATGTACCTCAGCTTCAAACTCTAATAACCCTCCTACTCAGAAATATAATGTTCACAGTTAAAAGGTAGATAAGAGCTTTTGCTTTCCTGAAACATCCTTCTAATTAGGAACAAACGGGTGACATTATTCCTTGAAGGAAGCACTTATGTAGATGTTTTGATTTGAAAAAAGAAAAATGTTCAAAAACCTGATCAACATTCGGACATCAATCATGCTAGTCATCTTCTAGCGTGAAGAATTCAAACAGGATTTCTAATCTCATGACTCTGAAATGCAAAAAATCTGACAGCCTGTAGCCCCCTAAAAGGCAAAATCCCCACCCAAACCTTGGAAATAATTGTTTTCTCTTTGCTTATTTAAAAATTCAATCCAACAGCTTCTCACATGTGGCCACTAAACTCCTATTTAAAATTTTCAGGACGATCTACTTCTTACCTGGAGCGACATAAACATGCTCCTCTATCCACATGGCCTGCCAGTTATTAACCTCAGTCTAAAATCTTTAGCCAAGCACGTTGGCACCAAGAGCTTGCAGGTGTGACGCTGCCAAGCCCGGTGCTGCTGCTCCTGGAATGAAGTCAGCCAGATCCCTGGCATGGTTTTGCTGCTTTTCATCTGCTCACATGGCACCCAGCCCACTGTCAAGGGCCTGTGCCCAGCTTAGTGATCAGTGCTGTGATGTGGGTGCAGATAGCCCTGTTCCCATCACAGGCACTGCTGCATTCGGGCAGCTGGGTCATGGGGCTGTTTGTGCATACAGGCATCGCAGAGTATCTGGTATCCCACAACAAATAGTAGTTCTGGGGGTTACAAAAGCCTTTGCTCACTCCCCTGGGTTTCTTTCCTGCAGTTACCTGCAGTAATGAGTGGCTACTGAGCCTTGAAGAAAGCTGGGACAGCTGGACAGCACTTCGGAGGGCACTGGTTCCAGCTCTCCAGAGGGCAGCCAGTGGAGCCAGGGCCACATCCCACCAGTACATCGAGGCCTGTTGCCACTACAGGGCACCATGGCAAGCTGGTATGTCATGCTGCTTTCTTATGTACCTGTCAGCATGAAGTACAGAAAGCTTTTGCTAGACTGATTCTCTGAAAGCAGCCCGAAGCTTTGAGATGATATAGGCAGAAAAAACACTATTACTGGGTGTAGATATGATTTTATAAAAGAAAAGGGGTTATTGTAGCCTTCCTTGCGTGACATAAAAAACAATGAAAAAGGCCATAACCTCTTGACCACTGTGTTGCATCCTGCAGCTGTTCAGGCCAGCCTCTCCAGAAACATAAAAATACATTAGTAAATGCCTCACTGTACTCCTCCTCTAACTGAAAACAAGTTCCTTTACAACTAAATATCTTTTACTAAGATACACAAAAGAGTGTTGTACTGGAAGGTCCATAAGGTGTATGTATATATTTTTTCAGACATTTAGTAGAACTTTTAAGACTTGTCCAAGTTATTCAAACTTATCTATCTTACATTGACAGACAACTAATATAAGTACCAATGGTTGTCTTCTGAAATGTTTTTGTCCTGTGTTGTCAATACTTGGAAATAACTTGCAAAATAGGGATTGAGAACATTAGATTGGTTTTTGATCAGTTCAGAAACAAGATAATGGCCAACTTGTCAGATAATTTATTTGCAATTAATAATTTAGTCTTAATTATAATCAGCTAAAGTTTCAAACCCTTGTATTTTTAACTCATCGGCCTCACTAAGCATATGGGGAATCAAGATGAACTCACCCTTTTACCTGGAAAATCAATATGGGTTGATGATAGGTCCCATAAAAGCATGTTACCAAACTGCAGACATTTCAGAAATTCTGTCTCATACAGTGCAACTCACTGATTACACGACGTGTTTTTAATCATGAGATTAAATTCTGTGAGGATGCCTGATGCCAGCAGAGCAGCACCTCTGATCATACTCCTTGACTACAGCCAACTTTTAGACATCAGTGTTTGTTGTTCTGTGGCACCCAGGATGGTGTTTGGAGTGACAAGGCAGAGACTGTGTGCACCTTATGGCAGGCTCTCATTTTTCAGGTGCCCTTAATGGGCTTGGTGCCTTTTCAAACAAAGAGATTTAAGATCTTCAGTGGAATGTGATCCACTTCTGATAAAAGATGCAGAAACAAAAATGTTTTATGATATTTTACTAACAGAAATGCCAGCTTTTAGAGAAGTATTTTCCCCTTGACAGTGTGCTACTGTATTTTCTTGTGTTTGCTGAGTAGCCAGACTAGAGAAGGTGGTGTGATTGTTAAATATACTGGCACAGGAAACAAAACACCCGCTTAAATTAAAAATTAATTAAATTAAAATTAATTACATGTTTAAAATAAAATTTAAATTAAATTAAATATTAAATTTAAAAGTAAAATTAAAAAATTTGGAAGTAAAACTCGAACTCCTTATCAAAATGAGAAATATTTATACAGAAAATGGAAAGAAAGTGAGGGATGCTTTACTGCATTAGGTCCTCCCACAAAAGAATTGATATTATTTAGAAATAGCTCCTTTTGGGCACGTTCTGCTTCCTTTATTGGCCCAACCTTCTTCATTTCCAGTTTTCTTTGTAAGTGAACTGATTTTTCCTTGTAATAGTGTTTTTAATAGATTAAAAAACAAGAAAAAAAAATGACACAATTTTCCAATTCTTCATAGAGTATTCTGAGCTTGAAGGGACCCACCAGGATCATGAGTCCAACTCATAAGTGAATGGCCTATAGAGGGATCAAACCCACAAACCTTGGTGCTAGTGGCACCACGCTCTAACCAACTGAGCTGATCTCAGGGTCTTTTCTCCAACTGTAGATCATATTTAGATATCCATAGTCTAAAGTGTGCATAAATATATTGATCTTTATCCTGACAGTGGCCACAATATACTGTAAATTCCATCCTGGCTTTTCATTTCTTGAAAACTTGAGCAGTTGTGCATCCTTATTAAAAACCACAAAAAAAGGGAAGACTAGTGCAAAGGGCTTCAGATGTCAAACTCCAGAGTAACAACTGAACAGTCTCCACTGTATTTTTGCCTCATAGTGATGACATCTCTTGCTTTCACTGTCACGTGGAACCACAAGTAAGATGAGGTCACTGTCAGCTCTTATATGGGAGACCTAAATTGCTAGAGCAGAGGTGTTGGGAGTAGCAATGCTGATGACTCATTACATGACACATTTCCTTCTGAGTCACGGTTGAATCAATGCCCTGTCAGGATGCTGAGAGGCATCAGCAGGGGCTGTGTCCATCTCCTGAAACCAACTAGAAAGTAACTCATTGACAGTGAGATTCTTCAGCACTGGAAAGAAAAAAAAAAGAAAATTGCAAAACTTTTTCCAAGAGAAGCACTTTCTCAGAACAGGCTGTCTTTATTCTCTGTACCATGCTTAGGTCCCTGTAGGTCTCTGATCTTGGCAGCTTACAGCCAGATCTTATAGTCAGTACCCATTGTGCAGTAACTTGCGGTTACGCAGTAGGCACCTTCCACCAGCATTAAATCCTGGCATGTGCTGAATTTTACTCTGAGTTTTTTCCAGTATTGAAACTGATATTTAAGTATATTATGTCATAGATTTTTAGACTGAGCTGCCTCACTGAAATATCTAATAATGGAAAGGACAGTGTAATTCACTGATACAAACAACAAGGAGCTGTAACTTGGACCTCTACGCACAAGAAGAATCTTCCCAGGTCTAAGAAAATAAAATTCCACAGGATGCCACTTTGATGATATAAGCACTGAAATGAATATTTTACTGATAGTGAACCAGTAAAAATCATACACAAGAATATATATTTTAAATGAATATTTAAAGCAAATTATGTCAAGCAACGAAGAACAAGTGTTTCATCAAAGCAGTGTTTTAAGTATGATGTTCCAAAATCCAGTACAAGCAAATGCTTGTAGAAAGAGGTGATATTTTTGTTAAACCATCTGCAAAAACTAAATAAACTTTTGAGTACACAGTATCTCCGTCAGCTCTGGCAAAAAAGGGTCAAAACCCCAGGCTAGAAATATTTTCTTTTTATATAATGTTATTAGACTGAGATAAGAACTGTTTGTCTGACAGCATGTTCATTTAATTCAGCTATGTCAGCTGATTTAATGAAAAGTGTTATGCCTACCTACATACCTTATAGTAAGAAGTGAATGGAAGCCATCACACATCTCACTGTTTATTTTAAGGGCAGCAATATAAGATCACATTATTTATGCTGATAAACTCAGTTTCCTTGACACTCTCTAACTGTGTACCATCTTCATGATAAAACTACTTTTAGAAAACAAAATAAACTGTACAATACTTAAAATCAAAACAAACACAAGCGTCCAGTCTGCAGAATTAAGCAGTGATTTCATGATGCTTTGACAATGTGTTGTTTTGCAGATGGATAAGTGACAATAAGAACATGAACTGTGAGCTCTCTACTTTAAACTTGCAACTTAACTAGTGAAAATAACAGGAGCACATCAGGCCATGCTGTTTTCTTATGTGAAAGCTTTTTATACATTTTAAAGGTATATTACTTCACAGAACTCAGTAGATTAGGGCCCAGGAAGAATCACAGAAAAAGCAGACGTTATGGTAATTAGTTTAGCTATTCAGTGGAGATGTTCTGTTGGAGTCACTGAGCTAGTAATCGACATGAAAAAAATTGACAGGATGAAATCTTATGTCAGACTTTTATTTCATCTCTTACTTTGTTTAAATTTAGACACTCCTACAAAATATTTATATTTTAATGAAACTATTTTCTGACAGAACACAGTTAAGCCAAAATGGTTTTGAACAGCTTTCACAGGCTACATAAAAAGTAACTGCAGGAATCAGTAATTTCAACATGAGCAACAGCTTACATTTTTATTCAGTAATTGAGAAACACAGATAAGCTATGCACCTGAATAAGCTATAACCTGAATCTGTGACATAATTCCCTCTTGTATTACCTTTGAAGTGTTCAGTATATTATTATGTCTTTTTTCAGTAAGATGAAAGTAAAAAGTTTTCCAAAACGGCAAATCCCCTGTAGGTGGCAATTTGGAATTTATTCACTTCTTAAATAATTGTTTTCAACCTCTGGATACTCAGTTTCAATGACAATTAATACCCTGCACTTGCAAACAGGACTCGATGCTGACATGCATCGCCGAGCAGAATAGACTGATGTGACAAACCGACAAGAATATATTTTGCAGATCCCATTTAATCCTGGCAGTGGTCAATGAAGTAAACACCACAATAAATCACACAAGTATGTGCTGCAATCATGACCGAACTGTAGTACATGGCAACATATGGGATTTGAGTGTCTCCTCACTCCTAACTCAGTAGCAGTTTCTGAGCCCTCTAGTGGCCCTCTCGGTGTTTCACGTGCCACCAGAGATGTCAGACGTGCCGAGATGTGTTTCTCTCAATAAACCAGGCCAGGGGAACCAAATCTGTTTCCTTCTTGTTACATGGTACAAGCATAGGGAGCAAGGTGTTCCTGACATTTCTCTTTATATCCCTCCTAACAGCCTGACAACACACACATTCACACAGAGAGAGGGATGCTGCCATTGCCTTCCCAGATGCCCCTGTCCTCTGTGGGTTTCCAGGTGTTTCAGTAGCTATGGGCATGCACTTCTTCAAATTATGGCAGGCATTCACGCTGAGCAGGCATCCAGGTGGCCTTACTGTCTCTTTCATACTGCTTTCCCTCCCAGGAGGAAGGTCAGAGGGGCACACATCGGTGACAGCAGGAGATGAGACGAAGTACAAGCTGAGAAAACCACAGATGGCTTTGGGCTTTCTAGCTTGGTTCTAGGTCTGACTGCACATAGGCACTGTCTCTTGCTTCTGAATCATGTCAGCTTCCTCAAAGCAACTCATTTGTCTGTCCTTAATAATTTCTGGACAAATGGTTAGTTCTTTTTCATGTTCCTTGAGACTCTCAAAACCAGAAACAGCCTGAATACTTTTCCCATATGTGCAAAAGAATTTCTGAAACTCCCCACCCAGTGACCTATAAACAATTCCAGCCCCCCGTGATTACCAATTTATAGTAGGAAGTATTAGTGAGATAATTTCAGGCACTCAGCTAGCTCTTAACAGCATGTTGCATTCCATCACATGGATCTCCTCATGAAGGTTACTGCTACAAATAAATGCTCGTTCTACTAATGCTATGGTAGCACAAGTTAAAGTGTGGGAATGACAAATATACACACCTCATCATGCAGCACTTGATAAACATAGTTAAATTTGGCTATTCCTGGCACAATATATAGGAACCAGAGCTTGGTAGCAACACTTTGGTACTAGCACAGAAGACCTTTAATGAGCCCACGTTCAGGGCATCACTGAAGGTTCAGCAAAGATGAAGCGGAGCTTAAAAGTATGAAAATGGAAAATGTCATCTGTCATGTCTGATTTAAGGGTCCATTTGCCACGTGAGAACACAAAGTATGGCTGACTGAGCAGCAGTGTGACATCCTGGGAGGACACCAGAGGAAATTCCTGGACTCTGCCTTCCCTGCTTGCTGCTACCTGACCTCACAAAGTCTAGGCAGTTGTAATGAGTGAAAGGCACTATCCCATGCTGAGTTCTGGGACAAAATGTCCATCTGCATCTGGCCCAGGACATCCTCCCTGGTTCTCAAATAGACACAAATCCTCCACAGTTCAGTACCTGCATGGCATAGACAAAGTCAAGTTCTCCATCTCCTCTCTCACTCTGCACATCAACCAGAGAACTCTTTTTCCGTATTAAGGATTTGTAAAATTGAATGCTACAAGCACTTCAAGGTAATATACACAGTATTTCCAGCAAAAAGTATAGAGCTAAGCTATTTGCCTTCCCACAGTTTTCACCTTATTCTGTCTGTTTCTATCTTTTTTAAAGGGAATAAGAAAGTAGTTTTTTTTCCCCCTCTCCAATTTAAGTCTCCTTTTTTCTAGTAAAAATTTTTGAAATAAAAATTTAACATCTTAATGTTTTTGAAGTTCTGCACCAGGAGGGTAGCAATTCAGCTGTTGTCATGTAGTTTAGATAAAGAAGTTCATCCCAAAACCAAAAAACAATAGTCACAAATGTTAATGCATTTAACAAATATGACATTTTTCCTGACAAATTGAAAGACCTTTCAAATACCATATCATATTTTTCAGCTGTGTTATTGTTAGCATTTTGTAAACTGTAGAAAATTACTTGACTAAGACACATAAAACTTAAGCAAGTTTAAAGATCCAGAGAATCAGTCAAGGGATTTTATTTGATCATGCCTTGCTTAGCTTCAAAATGATTTTCTACTTCAGTGGACTTCGTGGAAGCAAGAACTTTATGGTGCATATCTGTATCTGCATATTGAATTTCATACTAAACACTGCAATTATATACTGTGATATTAATATTCGTAATCTGCGCTCTCCATGGTGAACACACTCATCTTAAAGCAAACTTCACTAAGTGACCTGATAAAACTTGTATACAGGAGAACAGTTTTAGGGTTTTAAGGTGTCTGGAGCAGTATGTTATTGAGTGCATCTCAATAACATCAAAAGCAATTATATCAAAAGCAATACAGGCCTAGGAAATTTTCTGCTGAATTTCATTGCAGAAGAAAGCAATGGAACAGTGATAGAATTCAGATGAGTGGGCAGACTAAAAGTATGGGGTCCAGCCAAATAATCTTCACAATTGTAAAGGCAGCAGTGATTCAGAGATTTTGTCTGCAAAAGTCTGGGCAGACAGTCCACATTGTCTGTCTGAGTAATAATTACTCTGACTTGCTGAATACATTGTACAGGGAATTACTTGTCAACTTTCTATATTCTATAGACTCTTTTTGTTAAAAACCATATATTTTAACTGGTTCATAAAGACTGGCGAAAATCTTCCAAAAAGTTTTGTAAATATGTGATTAGTACTGCTTTTGGTAAAAGAATTTGTAAATGAAGTGTTGCATCCTCACCTTAGATGTAACTGCTTTTACAAAAAAAAGTCTGATTTAATAAACTCTAGGCAGAAATGGCAGCAAACAACCCTCGTAAAATATAAAAAGATAATTTTCCTTTTAAATTATGCATTCAAATCACACCACCATACATAGTGTTCTTGCATGTTTAATGAAAATAAAAATTTCAACAAGTTCCAGATATTACTGGTGAATAAAATATAACTATTTTCACATATCCGTCTAGTCAAATTTATGAAAACTAAAGGCTACACATATAGAGCACCTGCAGCTCTACTATCTTTGGATGTCCAAGGTGATTACAGCACAGACAGGCTTTTCCAGCCCCTTACATACAGTACTCAGCATATTATTTTGGAGTCGTCCCTTCAAATAGGGATACATTAGCTTAAGTGGACTGACTGAAGCACAACATTACCAAAATGGCTTTGAGGAATTTTTGGGGAATAATCCAAAGTGGCTTTTTGGGGAATAAGCCAGGCCAATCAAAGTAGCAACAAATACTCCTTAGCTACTTCCGAAGACAAGAGCCATAAGGCCAACCACCTCAAGGGTTCATATGGCTATGGTGCATCCTCTTGCATCCCTCCCGGGAAGTCTGGATGCTTGATTACCTCTCTGCAATGCCTGCACACCAATAAATGCAGCATGGGGAATAAACAGGTAAAATTAAGATACCTGTGTGCAGTCACAGGGCCATGACCTCATTGCAATTACAGAGACATGATGCGATAGCTCACAGGACTGGAGTGCTGCCATGCATGGCTATGGACTTTTTAGGAAAGACAGGCCAGCAAGGCAAAGTGGTGCAACTACTCTTTATGTGAGAGAGCAATTGGAATGTGAGGAGCACCGCCTAGGGGTTGATGAAGAATGAGAGTTCATGGGCAAGAACTCAGGGGTAGTCTAACATGGGTGACATTGTGGGTGTCTGCTTCAGGTCACATGGTCATGAAAGGAAATCGCTAAGACCTTGAGTTTGCCAAGCAAATCACAGTATTTGCTCATCTGTGGCAAAGCCCAATCAGTGAGGTATCCACATTGCCATGGTTCATTTTGTCATGAAAGTGGTTCCCTCCAGATTTCATTAAACTCAAAATGCCTTAGTGTTTTATTACAGATAATTTTGTGCCCTCTGATCCTCCAGGTCTGATCCAAACTCCATGAAGTTAAAAAGCTTGACACCTCCAAAACTGGGCTTTGCATCTTTCTTATTAAGGTTCTCAGATATGACAGGGAAGAACAAATGCTGCAGAGAGACTAACCTGCAGGAGCAAGCAAGAGGGTGTCTAATCCACATCACCTTTTTTCTCCTACACTCATGTAAAATCTCACATATTTTCCTCTCTTTTTAGCATATTTGTCTAATCTTCCATGGCTACATTCTGAAATGCTCTATAAAAAAAAACATTGCCACAACAGTAACAAAATGCTTATTTTGGAACAATGAAGTTCTTTGTCATTCCACAGCTGGAGCTATATTGTCATATACTAATTCTTTTTTACACCAATACCTTCTCAGAATTTGGATACTTCATATATTTATCCTAGAACTCTCCTAAAAATGGCAAAAATAAAAGAAAAAGTAAACTTCAGCTTCTTAGAGATCTCCCACAAGTTGTCTTTCCAAGATTATCACATTAGCACAGTAGATTAGCTTGATAGATTGAATACAATGCACTCTCATTTTAACTAATGCTGCCTTACTGAAGGGGCTAACAAATTTAATTCGATCCAGGCCAGGATTACCTAACAGAGTGACTGAGAAATTTTGTTTGCTTACAGATAGGATTAAACAGATTGACTCATTTATTCGCTCTGTTTGCATTACTTTGTTGGAAAGTACTTATCCCTGGACTTAGCCTGAGGACTTTCACTGTTGGCATGAGGCTGCCGTGAAGTCTCACCACCTGGAGGGGTTTGGTGGCCGGGTACAGCAGCTGAAGGCTCATCCTCAAACAAAATCTGTTTTAACTCCATCTCTGGCCACAGTCTCTCATTGCCAACACTTGCCTGCTCCTGCACAGAGTGGGGCAGCCGCTGGCAGGATGTCAGGCCAAGAAGCTGAAACACTTCTCCAGGACCTTGCCCAGATAACAGGGCCTTTGCCCTCCCCACTCTGGGCTCATCACATGGCTTCTGAGGACAGGGGTGGGGGTATTTTTAGCTTTTACCTTCTTTGCTGAATGACAAAAAAACCTCTGGGGCCAGGGCCAAACAGCTTGTCAGATTTGTCCTGTCTCTGTTAGACTCTAAGGTCAGTGGCAGCCTCCCAGCCCAGACATCCTGCAGTTGCACTGGGAGGTATTGGGTAACCTCACATTTACTCTGCAGCAGACAGGTTAGCAGGGACATCCTGAGGCTGTGACGAGACGCAACAGCAAAATCCATATGGGAAACAATAAAAAGGCATTTACAGGGTGAGTTGCAGAGCTGTAGTTGACCCAACCTGTAGTAAAGCAGAAGCCAGTGTCTGGGTAACCTTACTCTAAAAGACAAACAGACCTTCTCACCTCTTTAATTGTATAGTGGCTACCATCAATTTAAACAACCAACTCTTTTTTTCGTGTGTGGGTTTTGGTTTGGCTTTTTGTGAGTATGCTCATCGTTACTATGACCATGCTTTGGAGCCTCATGCATTTCAAAGCCTTTCTCTGCTAATAGGGCCTGGAGTGGCCATTGCAAGCCTTCTTTGAAAAAGAAATGCTAGCAGAGAAAAAAATTCTGTAGTTTGCTGCTGACTTCAAACAATCTCCAGAGTGTTAAAACGCAAGAGAGGACACAAAAGAGGAAATTCAGACCACAAGAAGAGACTAATGGGAGATCATATTGCATATCCTAAGAAAGTCCTCTATATGAGGCTGAGGATACCTGACAAAAGGAGTTTCATTCACAGGGAGTTTAAATTATTAATCCGTGTAAAGAGGTCACTGTAAGGTCTTTTCTACTCTCAAAAATAGTGAAAACCATGTGAAATGCAAGAAAGTACTGGAGAAAAAAATAATGATGGTAATCTTCATTTGATAGCACAGTAACCTCACTGGGAAGGAAGAAAAATCTTTATTGAGAACCAAGTCTTATAACACCTAAACCTTGTTCTCTAGTACTTTTGTTCATGGACTTTAACTTGCTTTACCAAGGTTCCTAGGTTCCCCCATTTTACCAAGGAAGGAGCAGAAAGAAATTGAATTGCTGAAAATCTTTGAACACATGATCGCTAATTTTCTTTGCCCAGTCTCATATCTCTGCACCATGTCTCCTAAAAATTGTGGAGGACCATAGACTCTACCTGATTAGTTTGTTTTGAAGGAGCTTGAGCAGGACTGGTGTGACCAAATTCACTCCAAGTAACAGTAGAAGAGTGTGAAATAACAAGTATATGTCACAGTTCAGCTTGGCATCCTTCCTCAGGGAATATGTGCTAGACATTAGGTCTAATTGAGCCATTTTGGGGAAAAAAAAAAGCTAACATATGCAATGGCAAAGCTAAGAATCTAAGTAAATGTTGAAATCTGACTCTGTTAGTCAGTCTGTCTTAAAATAGCCTATCCTGTAACAATGACCCTGCTATATTTGTATAACTGACAACAGGAACATCAAACAGATTTGAAGCGTAAACATTTTTAAGACTTTTCAGTTTTTCTGTAGTTTGGCTTCTCTCCCTTTCTGAGCTGCCTGACAGATCTTTGGGAAGTGGCATGCACAGCTTGTGCAAGAAAAGCACTTGTTTTCTCCAACTTTTAAAAGATTTTCCCAACACTTTGGTTTGTTATCTGTTTGTAAAACACCTTTGAAATTATTTGGGATGGGGACAAAAAAAAGTATTAAAGAAATTGAAAACAAAGATGAAGATTTTTTCCAAAGTAACTTAATGCTTCTAGGAGAATTCTTGAAAACAATAAGTGTTTGGTGAATGTGTTTTCTGTATACCCACAAAAGTGGATTTCTTGCATTAGTGTAGCTTTGAAAATCAAATACTGGCTTTCTAAATTTAGCTTAGAGTAAACTCTGCTTTTCTTCTTTGAATTTACCAACACGTTTGGGGATACATGTTTTATTGGAGCTATTGTCACTGATTTTCATATTTGGAGATTTTCACACGTACAATATTTCTTTTAAGGGGAGGGGAAGAGGTAGCTGACCTCTGCAAATGACAGTGTTAAATGTTAAGAATTTTACCTATGCTTTAAGTGAAAGAAATATTCCATACAATACCCAGACAGAAACTTTCGAGGGCTTTGCAATGGAACGCTGCAAGTTAGGAAATTCATAAAATTGGCTAAGCCGAATGAATCAACTTCATTCAAAACCTGAGACTGGTTTATTTAGAGATTTTAAGCCAGTGTAGATATGTTTACTTCTGGATTACCAAACATAACTTCCCCCCTCTTCCTGACCCCAAGAGGAAATGGTAATAGAAGACACTTGAAAAATGGTGACTGGAAGTTTCTACTGGCAACTACAGTCTAGCTCTTTATCAAGACAAGCCTACGCCAGAATCCTTGCTATATAGTATTTGACATGCTCTCAATCACAGCAGAGGACAAGAAGCAGAGAGCACCAGAGTGCTACATCCGTGCAGTGTATAAGTCCTATTTACCAATCAGTTAAACATAAATTTGGTTTGGCTGCAATATCATCCTTTACATGGTACTTACTTTTGATGGAAGATTCCAACACAAGTGGAGTTTATTTTGCTCCTGCTGGTTTTGATTTTCCCTGTCCATCAGGTTTCAGTCCAAAATATTACTTTTAGATGCACTATTAAGTGACCTTTGGTTTGATGTCGACATCTTGCCTTGTAGGAGCACTCTCAAGTTTTTTATACTAAGATCTAGTTCCTGACATTGCTTTCTGGCATAAAATAGTATGCATTGTCCCCTAGTGAGTTTAAGAAGTCCACAAATTATTTTAAATTTTAATTTAAATTTGTAAGAAGTAAATAAAAAGAAGGAAGAAGTATCTGTATACCAATCTGTGACCAATACCACCAATGTGGAGAGCAACATTAGAAAAAATAAGCACTCATTTTGATCCATAGTATGGGCTTTTTTCCTTCTTTTTCTCAAGAAAGATACTGTATTTTTGACAGTTTGATGGCATATTCTGCATGTTAATTTGTTGAGTATATGCATATTCTGCAAATGAACAGTTCAAAATATTAAGGTCTGAGATCTACCCTAAAGGCATATAAGGATGTCCTAGTTCAATGGCTCAGATTCATCTCACCTATTTCAGTGCGTGGTGCTCAGTCATCAATAAGGAACATAGGCATCTTCCAGTTGGCTAATTAGTCCACTGAAATCTCTCCACTGACTGGAAAGGAAATCAAGGTTAATACATGCTTCACTTCATTAGTTGCCTCATTTCAGCAAGATGCAGTAAGTGCCAGCAAGCTTGAAGTTATAAACACAAGAGCAGAATTTGGCACTGCATGGGTCTGGTATTAAACCATAAGACAAGCATCCAAGTTCATTCAGCAGAAAATACCACATTACTTAAAGTGCTAATTAAATTACATATTGAAATAACATATCTTTACAAGCAAGGGAAAGGTTGATAATGTTGTTCTATGAGGACTGCTAAGTATAGACAGCCTTATGTATAGTATTCATTAATAATCATAAGTAACAAATGACACTAAAAACCAGTGACTTTTTGTTGCAACATTAAACTTTGTGAGCTATCAGACCACTCACTGCAGTGAAAGGTCATGTCTGCTATAGCAGCAGTACATTTGGATATAGATAAAACAGCTCTGCAAGTAGCACAGAAGTTTTAATTTACAAGTCCTAATTTGTAAGAAGTCATCATTACAACCAGTTCTTTTCCATGATCTGTCCAGTCCTTGCTTAAAAATAAAATGAAAATAAATTAAATTAACATAAATTAAATTAAAAATAAAAAATATGTACCTGATTAAATTCTAGAACTACAGATGACTGATCACTGCTACATGTCTCTTTTCTCATTCTAGCCTCCTTACCCTTACTTTTTTCTTTCACAACTCTTGTGAGGAGACCCATAGTAATCTGGGCTAAGGAGGTATTTACATCAGTATTATATCAATGTGCTTTCACTCTCTTCCATGTTGTTTAGGCAACTGAGAGCACTACATAGTGTTTAGGGCCAGATGCTTGTATAACCTTAACTAGGTGCTCTATATCACCTTAACTCTTGAAGCACACAAAAAAGTCAGTGGGATCACCTCTACAGGAAGGCTATACTTGCTTGATAGTATGCAAGAACTTGGTTTCTGAGATTATACAAGATGTGCACATAAAGCCATTTTTAATCTAATGACAACTTGACAAATGTTGACTCTTGGTGAAAGAGCTACTAATTATATTCTGCAACCGTGCTACTAAATCAGAGGGATTAATGTATGACATTCATAAAAATATCCGTTTCATGGATATCGTGCACCAATTTAGTAATTCTTCATACTTTTCTGTAGTCCAGTGAAACAAGGAATTGCTGGCTCACCAAGGACATATAAAACAACACTAGTGTTTAGGAAGATCTATCCTTCTAAGGTCCTGCCATCTTTGCTGCTGCTTTTTATTTTTCTTTGGTATTTACGTTTTCAGTGTGAGAGTAGGATTTCAAATCTTGTGCTGTGAAAAATAATGCAGTGCTTATTACAAGCAAAAAAAGAAGAAATGTAGACTCAAAACCTGAACTGAGAATTCAAGGTGTCTTACACCAAGCTATTCCTTAACTGCAAGAGCTGCCTCCAAAAGGAATGGAATAATCCAGGCTACACATCCATTTACTACTTAGTCTTTCAACGGGATTACAGACAAGGATGTCTTCATCATTTTTTTGATGCATGCAAAGATTCCTGGGGAATTATGCTTCCAGGATCAGAGTCGCTTGCAAACATCAATTAATAAAGATCTGGGTGAATTTCAGCCAACTGCCTGCAGGGAGCTGAATGACTCTGTAAATATCGGAGATCCTCTAGACATCCAGATTAAGAGGAACTTTGCTTATATAATAATGGAAACTTTTCAAGTGCTTAATCTTATGGAACTTCAACTTCCTTGGTGCTGTACTTTTAACGCAAACTATCATTAGTGATCTGTCTCATCAATACTCCAGGCTCTGATATGTCTTTGAGAAGACTATTCATTTTTCTAAAAGCGAACTCCTAGTCCTGTAATGACAATTTCCACCATAGCAGTTGCCACTGGCTCCAGGATGAGAGTGATTTTATAAGATAGACACAAGGCCTGATTCTCCTTTCCTCTAAGATCACCATATAGATGGTGAGTAGTTTCTCTGGACTTAGAAGAAACCTGCAGGTGCAGGACTAATGCAAGTCAGCAGAGAAACCAAGGTTCTGCAGATGAGTCATTTTTAGTGCTAATTGTGACAAATGTGCATCTGAAAGTGCCTCCCTGATGCCACGTATCACACAGCAGGCTCAGATGAGGACCCTGACAAAGTGAGGGCAGATGTTTCAGAGTGACAGCTTCACTAAATCTCAGTCTTCTTAAAGAAAAGAGATCCTTAGAGAATAAACACTGATCTTCCCTAGACATTATATTTCTTATTTATTTGCCAGTTTTTCCATTTTCCCAGATCTCTCCAATTCAAAAGCTTTCTGCCCAGGGAAATGTAGAGCTTCACAGCACAGGTTGGCCTCAGGGAAAGTCTTAGATTGGTATGGTGACATGAGCACAATTTAAACTAAAATATTTAGAAATTACCATAAAGGGCACATGAAGGGATAATCCCTCATTTTTTCACGTGATTCTAAGGGACTGTTTGGCTGGGCTCCCACAGGACTGTAGCAGCCAGGCAAGCAGAGTCTGGTCAACAAACATAACATATTAGGGAAACAATTAATCTTCATTCCAAATTATCTGCCGTTGCTGACTGCATACATGTATGCAGCAATTAATCCCCTTTCTTGCTGAGGTACTGGTTCCCTGAAATTTATCACAAGTTTCTCCAGCCACCTTTGCTGCCATCAGCAGCTTTGCTGGGGCTTTCTCCTGATCACACTCTTCTTTCTCTTCTCCTGATGCAAGGTGTAAAAGTGGTGGTGGAAATTCAAATACTATTCCAGAGGTAAATCTATTGAATAAGGTAAATCTATAATCATCCAGTTGCAAAAATCTGTTACAGATCATATAATTTGTTTCTGTATTCCATGGTATTTTGATACATTAGACAAAAAGATGAACTATGCAGGCACATGACTAGAGAAGCCTTTAAAAAACCTATGGAGCGAGAAACTCCATAGTCACAAAGTACGTGACTTTCTTCCTGTTTTCATTCAGATGAATAAATATTGCTTACATTCAGGCTCATGTGACGATGGAAGATGTGTTTGGATCCAACCCTCCACATAAGTACCTTAAAATCAGACTTAAATTGATGTTGCATATGTTTTGTATTCCAGGTAGGCCATCTGCCCCACAGATGTGAGATGCAAAGACAATTTTTACAATGTTTGGGGTTCTTTATACTTATTTATTGCTATCCTAGCAATAATGTATGTTCAGTGATTTGTTACCTTGACATTATTTATTTGGTTGCTTTTTTGTAAACCGAGGTAGGAAATATTTTTTGAAAGAACATCTAGGACAAATCTATGAAAAAAAATTTATTTGGTCCACAGGTTTATTTAATTTGTACTATTTCTAAGTCAAAATTTGAAGTTTCGTTACTAGACATTTTAGCAGAAATCATTGTAGAATTACTGTTTGCTTAGAGTAAAATATATATATATGGACTAATTATTTATGTACATAGTTGGAACTTGATGATTGCCAAAAATGTGGTAGTCTTTTCCAAAATTAGAAAGACTCAGTAATTCCTTTGTGCAGAATACAGTTAACACAAAGTTATTTTTACAACAATAGTCTTAAAATACTACAGCTGAACAGATGGATGTATCTAAAAGATAGACAACGAGGTCCACCCAGTTAGAGATTCCACCTTTTCCTTTAATACTCTCAGTAGCATTTGAATAATTAAGCAAAGTGGTTATAATATTAAGGAATGCCACCTGGGGAAGGACTGCTCTGAAATTACACCCTCTCCTATTTGTGCCACACAAAACTGTTTTACACACACCAGCTTAGATTCACTCAGCCCAAAAAACAGCTTTATGATGATATCCACCACTATTACTTGGTTAATTATAAAGGTAACATAGAGATACACGGGTGCTACCTTGGGTCTGCAGTGCCATATTTTTGTTGAGATGTATTTTTTGAGATGTATTTTTGCTGTTCAACTGTTAAGGGAAGGATACACTGAGGTTTTGCATTTCCTAGTGGTTTTTTCCCAGAACATACCTTTTCTGAAAACTTCAATTTTCTTTTATCTCTAAATACTACCTTATACTTCAGCTAAATAATAATCCTAAATTAGCTGTTGTTAAGCTTTTCAGCCTAACTGTTCTCCTTCTGTTGTTGCGCAAGCATAAAACTAAAAGCCAATTTCATCTGCCCTCAAACTTTTTTGTCCAAATTCTTTCAGCTTTGTAAGAAAGGAAAACCAGTTTGAATTAACAGGGGTAGGGGTGTGTTCCTGTATTTTTTGAATGGTTTCGCCACTAAACTGAAAAACCTGTCATACAACAGTTGCCATTAAGTCATGAAAGAAGGAATAATTTTAGTATCTGTTAATGCAAGAAAAATATTCAAAACATTGAAAGAAAATGAGTAAGCCTAACCTTTCTTCTATGTATCTGTAGTTCAGTCAAGTGGATTATTTGGAATTATACTGGAGATGCTCAGATAGCTGGAGTTTAGCTAGCATGGGATTTAGCAGGAACCTCCCTCATGCTTCATTCCCTGTCTGGAAGGTGCTCACTGTAAACATTCACAGAGTATGAGTAAAATATAGCTTAAACTAAGCTGCCTATGTAGAGCAACTACACAAAGAAAGGCATGGTGAGAACAGCCAAGCATAAGTCAGCTTCTATGTTTGAAGCTTGCAGATCATATGGTGCATGACCCAATTAGCCACCCTTGATCTCAGATCAGCTCCACTGCCACTAAAAGTCTTTGGCTAAGTTACTATTGTTTTCTTCTGGCTGGAATGTGGGAGGTAAACATTTTAGCACACGGTTAGATTGACTCCAGACAGCTAAGCTAGACTTAGATGAAACTCCTGGTTGGGTTCTCATCATTTCAAATCTGAGGTTTCATAGCAGGTTGCTGTTTGATCTTGGCAAACCCAGACAGAGCAGGGCTGCAGAGAGCACTCTCCTTGCTGTTCTCCTCAATGACATCTCCCTTTCCTTCCTCTTCCCCAGCACAGGATGCTTGATCTCATTGGTGCAGCTCCTCAGTGTTTATTCCCCTTCTCTGTCTCTACTGTTTGCCACCTCCTGACAAACTTTCTTCTCTCCTTAGGTATCAGGAGGGGACCCTCTGCTTCATCTTTGCCCCTGATGTTAACCTCTGACACTGATTTTCAAGCCAGGTCCTTCAAATGCACTTATCTGCTTGGAGGATGCTCCCTGTAACCACCTGTAGAGCTACCCTGCTGTCCTTTCATGGTCCCTTCCTTCACCCTCCCGCTTGCTTTGATAGCAGTAAGAGACTTGGTTGCAAATGGTTGCAGCCAGGTTGCAAATGTTCTGTAGCTTTTTGCTTCTCTGCAGAAAAAAAAACAGAATAAACCTTCTGCAGAAGAAATATTTCTCACAGAGGAGGGTTTTGGAGAACATGTATTTTTCACCTGGAGCTGCATCAAGATATATAGTGTATTCAATGGTGATGGCTCATTTTGGAGTCAGGAATATCCCACCTAAAAATATCAGGGATCAGCTCATTCTCACTGCTTCCGGTGGATGGCCAGGGACCCTTTCTTCCATCTCCTGAGGTCAGTCAGACCTTCATGAGGCTTCCAGCACACAGGCCTGGGCATCACACAAGCACTCTGAAGCAGGCACCGAGACCTCTTGGATGATAACTGCATGTGAATAATGGATCACTGCAATGAGGCATGTTGATGATCTATTATTCAAATAGTAGCAATACCCAGAAAAGAAAAAGCCACGCTTGTATTCTGTATAATCACAGGATAGCAATCGATCTATGAACACATGGGTAGTTGCTTTCCTGACACCATATGTCTGGTAAAGGGATGCCAAGCTTGCAACTCTTAATTACTATTTAATAAACTGAATATGTGTAATTCACACTGCTCATTTACCTCTAGGAGAGACTTGGTCTTCTTGCTGCCTCTGTGCCTTTCCGGACTTTAGGTCTTCCTGTTTTCCCTCTGCTCTCAACAGCAATAGATAGAAAATGCAATGGCATCTTTAAGCTGGGCAAGACAGTTCGTTTATTATGATTGCTGTTTAAGCTGGGCAAGACAGTTTGTTTATTATGATTGGTGACACTGTTCTTTCAACTAGCTAGCAAACCCAAAATCACACGTCTTTTATATATAACACTCAGCTAAATTGATTCAGGAGCTGTATTCCAGCAAAATGCCATGAGGGGAGTACCCTCTGATGACACAGACATGGAGTTGTCCCACCAAAGTGAGTCTCCATTTGTCTGTGTTTAACCTGATGTGAACACAGTCTTTGGACACTTTATGTAATTAACTCAAATTGCTCCATCTATCCAGAGAAATACAGTCCCATTGCTACAGGGCAGGTTATATTCTAGTTTTTAGGTAAAGACTGAGGACTTGGGACTTTCAGTCTGACTCCAGCTGTGCCAGTCACCCTTTCTATAGCTTCAGTAAATCTGGTAACATGTATGTCTCCTCTCCGTAAATGCAGGTCGTACATACATTTACAAAAGTAGGCCATGTATGCACATATGTCTCTGCAGTCCCTCATGAATGTCCGGAAACTCACTAATTTCCGTTTGCTGTGCAAAGACAATGCCTGGGATGATAAATCTTAGCTCACAATCCTAATGTATAATGGGACACCAGTCATTGAGCAGGAGGCATTAAAAAAATACGTTCTCAGACACAGACAGCAAAAAGGCTTTAGCTGTGTCCTTATGTCCAGTGAATGTATGAAGAATATTGAGAGGGTTTATTATGCATGATACAAAAAAGAGAAGACTTTAAATGCAATTGCAAGAAAATTAATGTGGAGAGTAGTTTATAATATAAAATATATGGAAGCTTAAAAACAACATATAAATGTTCTTTTTGTCCCAGAACAGAAATTTTCTGAAAAACTATTACAAAATACACTTATTCTGATACTGTAATAATTCTACTATTTTCAATAAATTAATTCATCTATTTATATCTCGAAATACTGACTTTTACTCAGCCTTAATAGTGCTCTAACTACCATTAAGCTTTTCAGCCTTGTCATTTTCTTTGTGTTATCATTTACTACCCAGCCTTTCAGCTGACCTTCAACAAATGAAGCAGTATTGCAGATAAAGACCTAGAAAATCACACTTAAATCTCTCATTGACTCTAGCAGTGTCAAGGTTTCCTCCAGATGTTCTCTAACGCATGCCTTTGTGAAGATATGAAGGCACGTGGTTATAGGTAGTAAAGTTACATGCTGATGACCTCCAGCTGAGATGCCAATCCTTGCACAGTGGATTTCAGTGAGTTTGCATTCCATGGTTGTCTTTTTACCCATGGGTACTTGTGGACAGAAGACCAAAAGCCTGGTCCCCACTGGAATGGTAAAGACCCGTATCTGGATGGTAGGTTCTGTAAACAGCAAGAACTGGCAGTGTGCAGCTACAGAATTCTGAGGGCAGCCTCTGTACACCACAGAAAGTGATGTGGAGCTATCTTTTCCACTAATTCTATATTGGTGTTTCCCAGTAGCCACAGTGTCATTTAAGAGTCCAAGTCGCCTTGGGTTTCGGTTCTGGAAGTCTTGAAATGTCTCCAGGCATTGCACAGAGGTTTTTCCCTTTTAGTTGCCAGAATTTAGTGCATCAAAGGAATATTGAATTTGAGATTATTCACATATTTAAAAGTGCCTGAGCTGATATCTACCTCTCATAGGTTGATCCTGATCCTTTAGCAATTCCTCCTGGATCTGAATGCCAGCTCATACAGACAGACTTACTTTTCTGGCAATTCAGCTGTCCTGTCCGAGCCTATGAAACATGAAAACACAGGCAGTTTTGTATAAAACAAAACAAAATAAAACAAAAAAATAGCTAGATTGCCTTTCAAAAAGCTTTTTACAGTACTGCAATATCCAGATGCTGCACCTACAGGATCCCCTGTGCATCCCACTGTGCCCACAGAAGCCAGTGGAGCTTAGGGATAGTCAATAGGGATCCTAGGGCACAATGCTGACTGAAGAATTTAGAGGTTTTATGCTGGGTGTAGTGATGGAAAAGCTCCTCCAGTCTCCAATGATCATAGAGGTGTAGCGGCTAATGCAGCAGAGGAGACAATTTTGCAAAACAAAACCATTGATGATCACAAAGGAAAGTTTTAATATGGACCTTTTACTTTGATGGGAGAAAAAGAAAAATTGAGGCCCAAGCTTCCAAATACTAAACTAAGAAAGGGCTTCATGGAAGTGAGCATTAATCAATTTGGAATACATTTCATTATTTAAAAACTAATTCTCTTTCTGCTAAATTAAGCTGAATCAGTAACTCAGTTTAATTCTGCCTACTATAGTGAAATCTATCCTAATTTTCTGATCACTCTCCAACCGTGCAATGAGAACCATTCCATGAGGCAAATCTTTAATCTAAAAAAAGTAAGTAAACATAAATACTTTGATTATGAGCATTTTATTTAGAAACTCAGTGCCTTCAGAAAAATAACACTGAGTTTTGAACCATGATACATTTGAGAAACATGACGATATATTCATGCTAATGGTTTACATCTGTGGAATGGCTTACATGGGTATGTTGGTTTTTAGGTAAATTGACTTTGGAGACATTTTCCTCTTTGTTACAGCTCACTTGGTTCTTTCTTTCTCTTTTTTTTTCTTTTTTCTTTTTTTTTTAAACAGAAACAACTTTTTGTTCCAGAATTGCCTACAGTTAATGGACAAAGATTAAAAATACTTGTTAACCTCATCTCAGCCCATTAAGCTTTGAAAGTAATAAAATATAAGGCTGTGATATGAATTAAGTCACAGAATCACAGAATCTGCTGAGTTGGAAGGGACCCACAAGGATCACTGAGTCCAACCCCTAGCCCTGCACAGGACCATCTCCAAGAGTCACATCATGTGCCTGAGAGTATCATCCAAATAAATATCTGGGAGATTGTTTGCAGTGAATGCAAAGACATTTATTCTAAATAAATAATGAGCCAATTGATTTATATTTTTAATGTTTTCTACTTAAAAAAAAAAGCTATTACTCTAGTTCAGACAAGTATTTTCTCTTTTGGACTGTAAAAATAATTGGTAAAAAGCTAAAAAAAATTCATTTATGGAGAATAACAGAAAATGTTTGTTCTCCTAAGACTGCCTTTTGAAATTGTATATAACATTAAATATTCCTGGTTTTGAACATTCAGCTACTTTTGACTGGCAACATTGTTCACTATCACCTGGGATGTTTCACGCAGTAGTTGCCTCAGGATGCTGAGAGGAACAGAACTGCCTTTACTGAATTCCATACAAAACAAACAAACAGATTTCAGCACAAACCAAAAAAATAATGAAGAGGGCTCAAGTAGGGAAGCGATTGCAGTGGTAACTCTACTCCTGGCAAATCAGGTGTGTTTGTGCAGATGATCCTCTTAACAACCCAAGAAAGTGGAGGGTGGTGTTGGGAACTTCCCTTCCCTGCTCTCCCCTTCCCTTGAATTTCAACATTAAAAATAAAAGGAAGTATTTTTTGGTGGTTCTGTGAGGCATAGTTATGAGAAGGTATCAAAACTGTTGCTTCTGTGGATATTTCTCCCTGCATAAATTAGGTCCAGTGTCTGTACTAGGACAGTACCTGAGCATTTTGGAAGCTTCAAAGCACAAAGGATCACACGGCCACTCTGAGGGAGAAGATGCTAACAAGCAAATGATAACCAAGTGCCACAGAGTTTTATTTCTATGCTAATAATGGCTAAACTGTTTCCATCAGACTTCGGGCTCCCATTCCTACTCCCCATCACCTTCTCAGCTGTGCCTCCCCATCTGCTTTTAGAGCCACATGTAAAATTACATCAGTTAATTGACCTACAATAAAAGTAAACCTGCAGGAAAAGAAGGAAGGCTTTGTTTTCCACTTTGAGTAGCTCCCTAGTAGAACTCATTCCTCAGCCCCACAAACACCAGTGGCAGCTTGTCATCAGGACGTGCTGGTGAAGGAGAGCCTGACATTGTGGCTGAGGAAGTGAAGGAGGAATCAAACACCGTGCTAGACATCCACAGTTCCCAGACAGCACTGAGACTCTCCTGGCTGGAAGCAAGGTAGCCTTATTCTGGTTTGTTGAAAGTCTGGTAAACATCTGTGTACTGCAGCTTGCTGCGGTTTAATGAGGTATTTTACACACTTACCTTTAATTAACACAGATAGATATTCCCTGAGGATATATCTATATATGAAGCTATTTTGAAAAGGCAGCCCCTAAGCACTGCTGTGTCTGCAGTGCTGCTCCCGAAGATGCCCCAAAGCCCTGCAGCAGGGCAAAGCCTACCCCCAGCCTCCCCGCCAGCCCCAGGGTGTCTGTCCTTCTCCTGCCATGGGGCCCATGGGTGCAGGAGTCAGGAGGGCAATGCCAGGAGATTGCTGGGAACTGGGATTTTGCAATCCCTCAACTCAGTTTGTTCTCCCTCTGGCACCCTGTCAAGGGACAAACTGCTTGGCACAGCCAAAAGACAAGTTTCTGGCCCAGGGACAACCTGGCCCTGCAATTTATCATGAAGGAAATTACTTTGTTGTAACTTTGTCAGTATGAAATGAATTCACCATAATTAGTGCATTCAGTGTGAACCCCAGTGGAAGCAATAATGATTTCTAGCTTATTCAAAAAGGTTGTTATTTTCCCCGAAAAAAAAATTATGACCTAAAAATATCTGATGTATTTCTCATTACTTTAGTGACTGAAATGATATGTTTGGAAGAAACACCAATTTTTCCGTCTACTGCTTGTGACACAACAATTAGTCATAAGCAACATAAAAAAGACTTTAGTTAAGAAGTGGTGAGAAATATACAAATATTTCTGTATTCATAGCTGCTGGATTATTATTTGGTTACATTAGCCTAACTCAATTTGTAGAATCAGGAATTTAGAAAACATACCCTGTAAAAATTCAAACTTGTTGATAGTAAAGAGGCAAAAGGATTGTATCTCATCAGAATAGTCCTCCCAGGGGAAAAAAGGTACTTCGGTAGCATCCAGGAATCACATCATGTAGTAAAAATGACAGTGCAGTTGTCAGGAAACCACAACTAGCCTTAGGATAGTAGTGTTTGTTTCATTACAGAGAGGGAATGTAATCATATCATATTATCTTTGTGTCTTGTCACTAAGTTTGGCCGCTATATCTCTAGTTATTCAAGTAAATATATGGAAAAATACATTTGTAAATATTCTCCCTAATCATTTACTTTATCAATCTTTGATGTCATGCTTATTAGTCACTTCTTTTATTCATCTGTTTGATAAACATAAAAACAATATAATGAAAATGGGTACTATTAATATTTCAGAAATATAAAAATCCTTCATGATGGCAACTTTACTGTATCAATTTTGGCCTTTACCTTCCCTGTCTTCACTCTTTCCAAGTCCTTTCCCCTCCAGACTTCGCATTTTCAACTATTCTCTTTGCACATGTTATCTTACCCTTGCTTTTCAGCGTTGCAGCATTTTCTGTGTATCCATCTTCATAAATAATGCATGGGGGAAGAATCTACAATCTCTCTGTCAGTCCTTCTCCAGAGGGTAGGTTCATACTCCCAGCACCAACAGGTGAGTAATTGACACATATCACCCTTGTCATACAGACTGGTTCTCTCAGAGAGAGCTGCTGCACCTTTCTCAGCTTTTCCTAGCACTGTATGCTCATTATATAATTGTGAATTTACTGCTTGTTAAACATAAATCAAGTGTGGTTCTAAAGTCTAGATTTCCAAGGCCACCATTTATATTCTTAGCATGGGCATGATGGTGACTGGGGCTCTGTGAAGGTCCAAGGTGAAGGTTTTAAAGCTTCGTTGGGACTTGGAGCCTTCTCAAGTAATGAGGGGACATGGGTTAGGCTACTTATGCAGTCTCTCTTTCTGTTGAGACAAATCCCAAGTCTGGCTGCTCTCAAGCAGAATATTAATCTGAGCTTGAGCTACAGCTATGTGGGTGGAAGACACATGATCATGGGCCCAACATAGGCAGCTCTGTTGAGAAATAAGGTTTGGCTCCTGTGGAAGTCAAAATGAAGTTTATCTCTTGCTCAATGCAAAACCAGGTTCTACCACAGCATGAGGCTGTTTCTCCATTTGTTTCCTTTTCTTTCAAAGTTAGATAGTTTCCCTCCCCCACTTCTTAATTTCTTACTATTTCTGGTAGGCTGGGAAATCTTGTTCTGGTAATTTTTATATTGTGAACACTAAAGAAATTATTTCTGTTTCATTACTGCTCATCCTGCAAAAATTGTATTTCTGCTGTGCTCTTTGCCTTCCAGCTTTCCATTACACAAAAAGATACACCATTAAAAAGTAGAATAACTTGCATTACTTGCACTTTTCTAAACCCCACTGCTTAAGGGAGTGATTTAAACAGCACCTGCTGCATCAGCTAGGCAACTTGGTCTTATTATTTTCTAGAGATAATGGGGATCATCTGTTATTAGTGAAGCTTAATTTATTCATCTCATTTTCCTTGTTGAGTTCCCTCAGCAACAGAATCCAAACAACAAGTGAATGAGGAGAGAAATTTTTTAAAGGACAGCCCAAGTTCTCTAAGACAGAGGCTATGCAAAGGCTGCTACAGTAAGACAAGTCCTCTTTGAGGCTTCTTGTTTACAAAAGTCCCTCTGAGAGTGTCTTGCTTCTGATGCATGAGGTCCAATGAGTCCCACCAGAGCTGATGCCCAGCAGTGCTTGCAGCTTTATGCACTGACTCCCTCTCTCTGTACATGGGACCCCTTTCTGCCAGGGTCCTGGGGCAGAGATTAGGCTTTAAATAACATCTAAATTAGGAAAACTCACTAAAATGGAGAACTGTCTGCACATAACCCTCTGAGGTTTGAAATACTTTACTAAGTGTCACACCCAGTTACTGGTGAAGAGATGAGTTGTTCAAAACTCATTTTGTTTTACTTGCAGAATTGCTGGCTTCTCATATGGAGCAGATACATCTGATTACAGATCATGAGGTGAACATATATGAAAGTTTCCAGGCCTCCTGAGCCCCTCCATCAGCTTATAAAGCCCTTTTGCAGTTAAAACAAAAACAAGCCTCTGATTCTCTTAAGAAAATCCTGTGAACAAGGAGCCTTACCATCAGAGAGAAAATTTCACCCATCATCTATTCTATTCTGGTATTCCCAGGCAAAATCTTTATCTGCACACTTTCTATGGCATCCTCCCCCTGGGTGATCTTCAAGTGAAGATTAATCCGTACTAGGAGCCCAGGAGAATTTGATTTCTCTCTTTGAGTTCCTTGGTTTTGATGTGGTCCCTCCTGCAAAGTCTCACTGTTGGGATATTCTGTAATAATATCACTGATCACGAAATATCTGGCTTAAGAAATGTAACGAGAAAATCTTACATTTATTGAGTTCATGAAGAGACTATTTCACACAATGAAGTGACACAGCCGTCCCCGAATCTGTGTTGTCCATGGAGAGAGACAGAAGTGTTTGGGCAAGAGGTCTCTGCTGGCACTAACTGAATTCAACAAATAGTTTGCAAATCATTTATAAGGTGCAAGGTTCCCCCGTGCTCAGAGAAACCTCTAAAGACAGAAGAGTGATTATTTACAGAAATCACTCTTTGGATCTTGCATCCACCAGCTGCCACTGCTTATGTTAAAGTTAATTTTCACTAATTTGGAAAATCAGGTCAGCTGTGTAAATCCTTCATGATCAGCGCATTCAGGGTCACCAGCCATGCTCAAGAAGCCCACTAGACTTCAAAAGACAGTAGTAAAATGAGCTGTCCTTCTGAGGATGGAGGTGGCTTGATGAATGAGGTAAAGCTGCCCCATTCCCCTATTTATCAGAGCATACAAAGCTAGTTCTGCAGTTTTACACTGGTTGCACCCTCTCCTGATCATGAGAGCAGCATGACGGACCCCAGGGGTGCAGATAGTGACCGACAAGAGGCGAAGTGGTACTTCACCCACATCTTAGCTGTAAATGAGGAAACTTGATGGTCACCATAAATTACATTGCCAGCCCCAGGGCCTGTTCCAGCAGTGCCAAGGCACTGTCACCTTGGAATGAATGCCAAAATGCCAGCCCCCAGGCTATGGGGCTGTGCAAAGGCAGATGCAGTAGCTGCGTGTCCCCTGGGGGCTTCCTGATGCTGGAGAGATCTTCAGGGAGGCAGATAAACCATGATAAGGGCTGATTTGCGTGTCAGTCACTCATATCACTACTTCAGAATTAATGATCTGGTTCTTCGAAAATATTGGTTGCTACTGAAAATAATAAACAGAAGTTGTATGTGTCCCAAGTAGCTAATGCCCATAAAGAGATCACCCAGCATAAAAGGGATTGCCAAGGAAAAGGATGCACCCATTTGAAGCTCTTGGGAACAGCTAAACTCCAGAATGATTTGCTTAAAATTAGGCCCAAAGGCAGCTGAGAGCAGGTCCATACATCCCATGTCACATGTCAAAACTTCGTTGCCTGAAATGGTTCATAAATCACAAGGCAGTGCAAGAGCATGCCAAGTAGAGGACCATTAATTACATATTAGAAGAAATAACCTTTTTAACAAGCAAGTTTACAGGGGCTAATATAACCAGAAAAGAAAACATAAATTCTTTGTACTGTCCTTGGGACTATTTGCTTTCATCTGTCCTGCCTTCAGAAACTTCTGAGTTTCTTCACAGTTTAATATTTCATTCTCTTTAGCTGCTGGAAGGTCATTGTTCAGCTTGTTAATGCACAAGGTACAGAATCAGTGACAGCTGCATCTGTGTCTGAGCAAGGGCCATGGCATAAACAGATATATGCTATATAGAGCACATTTCACTTGCTAGGGCAACAGCAGTTTTGTTGTACTTCAAGCCTGTCATTATTAGGTCTCTAGACAACTGTATCTGTTGGGCTTGCTGTACCAAGGATATGTTGAGGATTATGTCATGTACAGGTCAGACATCTCTCTAGGAAAACATGGATTAGTTCTGAAAGATGAAAAGCAATAGATTGTCCACTGTGTGTGTGTATGTGTATGTGTGTCTGTATATCATGTATAATATTATAAACTTGGTTTTAGCAGATGGAGGTGTTGACTCTGTGAGTGCCTGTGAACTAATGTTACTAACTTACATGTCAAAAGAGAGGCATGTGCATGCTTGTAAACCTGAAATACAGAATAATAATCTACACACACACACACACACTCTCGGCAGGATTAAAAGCCTGTAGACATTTCAGGATTGACAGCATGCCAGACTCTCTGGAGACCTGGCTGGTGGACGGTTTGTTTTTTTAAAACTTGTAAAACAAGAATTCCCAGAAGGCAGCCGGTCTGCAGGCAATTAGGAAGAACGTGCAGTACCTCTATGTGGGGCGCTTTGCTTGCACTGAGGCAGCACATAGCCGAGTAGGACAGTAGGAACACACAAAATTGCTGCCTGAGTTTCTTCTGTGTTGCCCCACTGGAGGGTTTTCGGTATCATTTTTGTGCACAGACCAGCCAACGGCTGCATTCCTCCATGCTGTGTCTGGGAGGAGCATGTTGTTATACTTGGGAAAAAAAGAAAGCTCTGTCTTCCAGCAGCCTTTAAAATTTGCCCCCAGTCATTAGGACCCAATAAAACTGTTGGCACCTCCTCAGATATCCTATTTTCTCATGCCATCTTTCCGGTGCACTGTATGGGCTTCCCTGTTCAGTAAATGAAGGATACATTTTAAGAGCCTCATGAATTACTTTGGTAAAGCTAGAGGAAGCAAACTCCTGGCTTCTGAGGGAGATTAATGTGGTAGTAGCTCCACAAATAGGCATCCCGGACCTCAGCCTGATTCTCTGTCCTTCACGATCTTCTTTTCAGTTAGGTATGATTTCCAGGCAGGCAGCAGGAGCGAGGGAAGCAGGGGACAAACAGTGGAGCTGCAGCCCTGAGGCAGGGAGATACCTAGGGTGCCTGAGATGTATCCTTGTGGATGCAGGGCATCTCTGGGTCTCCTGCCCTGCTTGACTCAGAGTTTCATTAGAACTGGAGATGTTACATGGAGAGACTAGAGATTATTTAGAAGCATAAGCAAATGATGCTAGAGAAAGTGTAGCATGCGCAAAGAGGACATCTCCACGGGCAGTATTCATAGGAGGCAAAGGAAGGTCCTGTAGAAGCAAACTCATTGGATTTATCAGATTACATACTTGTATCCTTGGAGTTTGTTTCACTTTTGCAAATTCTGGGCTTTGTTTTGAGCTTTATCAGTCCAAAGAGATAAAAACTTGAGAGCCAACATTTTACAAAACTCATTCCAGCATTGTTCCAACATAAGAACTTTCTCCTTTCTTTCCTTGGCACTGCAAAGACCTGCATAAATTTAATTACATTTATTTATTTTGCATTAGCATATTCTTTCTCCCTTTGTCAAATCACCATGCATTGGCTTCCCAGTTTAGGATTTTTCATGTTACAGAAAGGGTCATATGAGCAGGGGGAAAAGGGCACTAGAACTAATTTAGAAAAAAAAGATTTTCTCACACAACCACATTTTTGCAAATAATTTTCTCTTCTGAAAAAGTTTCTGGGTTTTATCACTTGAAAATTAAATGTTTTCATTAGCAAGCATTGACTTGAATGTTTTTCTTAAAAAAAAAAAAAGTGGTATAGTTTTTTATTCCTTTTCCCCAAACCTATTGAAAACAATTGACATAATAAGCTACCTAAGCACTCAGCTTGAATCAATCCCAATGGGAATAAGATAACCAAGAGTTAGACATCTAAATAGTCTAATTGCCTCCTGACAAAGAGACTTCATGGAACAAACCATTCAGCCCACACAATTGTCTTCTTTACCTTCAGAGAACACCATTACAGCTGTCAAAGGCCTGATACAAGCTAAGGATTAATTGAGGATAGAGGGATTGCTAAATATCTTGATTTTTGTGGATAGACCTGATGTGAACCTCTTCTTTCCACAAGCTTTTACGTACAGAATTAATCAACCTGAAGACAGAACAGCAGATGCAATATTTGTACCTTCCACAGCTACAGTTGTAATGAGGGGTACTTTGTCCTCTTTCATCACTGACAGAATAATACTGGTATGTTAAAACCACTGCAAATGGCAGCACATTTGGGTGGGTAGAAATTACCCCTCTTTAACGAGACTGCCACGCCTCAGCAGCTAACCAGTTAGTTAATCTTAGTGCTCATCTTTGGAGGACATTTGGGAGATGAAAGTAGGAGCAGGCATTGTCTCCCTGGAGGGTGCAAAAGTCTTCACTGAATGCAGGTACTAGGGGATGGAGAGAGCAAGGTCTGGAAAGACCCCAAAGCTCCACTACAACATAAAACATCTGCATCAGCATCATAAGGGGAGAAGGATCTCAGAGCTGGAAAGGATCACAGCCTAGGGCTGCCAGAGGCTGCTGGGAAAACACACACATGGGCTGAGATCCCTGGCCTGCTGGGGATGTTTTGTTTTCTGCCAGGCTGTCTCAATCTTTATAGCAAGGCTGGGCTCATGCCTGAGACTTGGGATAGTGTGCTACAGTGGGACAACCAAAGTCACTGCAAAAGCTGTGGTGAGTACAGGTCTGGGCAGGAAGTGTGGTTGGGCGTTGGACAAGAAGAACAGAGAGGACACTGGAGCAGAGGAGAGCTCAAGAGCATGGTCAGACATCAGAGGCAGAGAATGCAAGGGGTTCATGCTGGACCAGGTGCTGGAGCAAATCAAGAGCAGAAGCAGAAACTATGGTAAAAATAGGAAGAAATACCTCTTCAGGTTTTGTCAGAAAGAGCTGCAGCGATGATCTCTTCTAGTGCCTGGGAAGGGACAAACTAGGGTCACAGGTGGATGTGAAGTTTATTGGTGCCCTCAGATCAACCAGGAAAAAGGGGCACACTGGCAGCTACTGGAGGCAGGGACTGAGTGGAGCCAACATCGCCAGGGAAAAATAAAAGAATAACACCATCCTGCTGAAGGTATATTTAGAAATATAGTATGGGTCTGAAAACCACAGCTAAATAAATTGTTGTTTAAGTTAATCTAATTAAGAACCTTATTCCCAGAGATAATCAGAGCCTTGTTTAAATTAGCACATTGTCTGATAATTAAGAAATTTGTTACAATAATACCCCACAACTCTCCAAAACCAGCATTATAAAAATAATTTTGTGAAAAAATTTTGACTGCCTGTTAAGGTCATTAATTAGAGAAATTATATCACAAATATTCTGTTAAATTAGTGGTGGTATAAACCAAGACCTAGCAAGTGCTGGTGAACAGATATGACAGAGACTTTACGTAGTATGAAAGGAGAGCATATTATGTGCAGACTATGAAAACACATCAACATAATAATCATTGTGCACCTTGTGTATTTTCAGTAATCTTAAATTGATGTGTATATGATATAGCTAGAATTGCTATTGACTCCAATGGTTTCAAAATGAGAGGCATCATACAGCTAAATCCTGTGTGGATGTGGAGTGAAGGAATTCATTTTCAGCAAATCTGGTTCTGTTACCATAATGTTTCATTTCATTCCCTTTGGTCTTCCATCCTGGAATACATTAACATGTAAGCATCGTTCTGTTTCTTTATTATAAAATACAGCCAAGAGTACTGATTGATCTGTGTCATACCCATCATAATCAATCAAGTTCTCACTCCATTGTCTTTCTCCTGAAATAATCATTCCTTGGTTTTGTATTCTCCTTGTTATATGTAAGTCTAACCAAATCTCTAACTTTGTTATTTTTTCTTGATTCTTTTCTATGTTCTTCCTTGAGATGAGAAACAGTATTGAAGAAAACCTTCCACATACATTATTTATATATATACACACACATACATTCTGTTCTTACTACTCAGTGCAGTAATTTCTATGTCTATTTAATGAACTTTTATGAGCATTTAATCAACATTAATGCATGATGTTGACTGCTGTTGTACATTTCATTGATAACCACAAACAGTTATATACCCAGCCTAGAAACCAGCAACATATGAATATATTAACTTTTTTCTAATATTCACATCTGTTATATTTAATCAGATAAAATTCTGACTTCAATTACACACATATTGCCTGTCTCGGTTTGAAACAATTTGGAGGGGCGGAGACCTCAGACAGAAGTCTCATCCCTCAGATTCAATATCCATAGTTTCTCCAAAACAGAGAGAGACCAAATACACCCAGATGTAAGTGAAAAAATAACTCTTTACCAAGAATGTTAATAACAATACTGGTTAAACTGGATTAAACCACTTTCCCAAGCCCTGTCCACAGGACCAAGTTGAGATGGGGGCCGGCCTCCCCCATCCAGAAAAAAAACACACATGACCACAGGACAGAGACAAGGTGGCCACCCTCCCATGTGGTTCACCTTCCCCACACCCAGAAAGCCTGGCAGGAACAGCTGGAGAGTCAGCACTGGCAGGAAATGGCAAAAAGCTGACATTCAACACCGGCAGATGCTGGAGTGAGGCTGTGATGCTGGTACATGCAGCTGGAGCAGGGCTGTGGAGCCCCCAGGTGACTGGAAGGACCTGCAAGACACCCGCTGGATCCAGCAACGAGACTTAGTTGTTGTAATTTCGATGTTCCTTGGTCGAAGTGGTGGTCATAGTCCAAATCCATCAAGGAGCTGGTGAAAGCCCTGTAGGATAGGAGAAGCCCCAAAACTCAGTTATATATGCTCAGGTTCAGGTGGGAACACCTCTGGTACTTCCCCTTGAGCAGGGAGTTTTACACCGAATGATGTAAAGGGGATGTGATGTAAATGACTTAGGGGATATGTCTGAGTCTTTGACACCTTCTAAGATATTGCAGCTGTCTCTTATATCTGTGCAGCTGAGTCCATTATGGCCCATTATGGCTCATCAACAACACATAAATACCTTCAGGCAAAATGTAAATGTTTCCAGGATTTATCACAGCTGAGTCACCTGTGTAAGGAAAAGGAAGCACTACCCCACCTTGCAGGGTCTGCCTCTTTCCTTATCCTGTTTAACACCCAGCTTGTAGTCTGAGGTGTGGGGATGTGCACACCTTCAGTCCCTGGCCTGGGTGGCCACTCAGCACATTGTTAGCAAAGCACACTGCTGACTGAACCATGACCACGAATAGGCCAGTCTCTTACAGCACCTGGGAGGTCACTTCAGGTGGTCAAATGTTTGAGTCATTAATCACTAGCAGTTAAGTCTCTTTAAAGAAAGCAAAACACCAAAAAGCCAAAAAGAGGTGTGAGGGGTCTCTTATTTGGAGGAAAAAAAAAAAAGGTAGATACCAGAACTTTTGTGTAACCCAGGACATTGCCCAATATAGAAATCTATTTAAATTCTTTTAATGAGCTTCTTAAAATTCCCCTTAATTTTTAATAATCAAAAGTATTTAGAATTGAAGTTCCTTAGTTCATATAAGAGGCACAGCAAGAGGCTATGAGTCTAAGATCTGCTCAGCGTGGGGCTCTAGGTTATTATCTGTGTGGTCATAAAAGGTTATGTGCAACATTATTTCTAATTCTCTAATGCTGATGTACATCAGTGTTTCAAACGGGAGGATATGTGTGAGAAGAAAAGCCTTGCATTTTCAGGAAAAGATGCTTTCAGAGCTTTCTATATGGGTGAAGAGGAGAGAGGAGTTGGGAACTAGGAAAAAAAGAGAAGTAGGAAGAAAAGTGGGCAATGGATTTTTCAGATGAGAGAATCTCTTACCTCAATGCCATACTGTGCTCAGATGTGTTAACAGAGGTGGTGGTTAGGACAGTCAGTCTGCTGGGCCAGTGCTGCTCAGAGCAGCAAACCAGGACACTGCTGCTTCCTGCAGCATGAGCTGCAAGGCAGGCAGACTTCCTCTTGGGACTGGTTCATTTGGAGCCCTGCACATCAGCAATTGGCACAACTGCAGGCCAACTGGTGGGTGTCCAGTTATTGTGACAGGGTGAAAAAAAAGCCAGAAACATTCACACTTGGATAGGAACCACCAGAGTCGTTCCCTCTGTGCATTCCTCCAGATGACTTCGGATGCACACACTCAGTAACATATGCTCTCTGTCTACACCATACGCCTTTAGGGAAACACATATATAGACTGACTACAGCCACCTAAAATGTGGCCATGAGTACTACCCTTTAGGTCTTCTCACTGAGTCCTGCTGTGGGCATAGCCAGGCCACACTCTGCAGGATGCTTCACTTCTGCAGCAACCTCAGAAGATGTCAACAGAGGCAGCAAATACTCCTGGTAAGCAGAAAAGGATTACAGAGAGCAGATGGTCTGAGGTTCTTATGTCCTCCCAGGAGCTTCTCAGGGTGCCGGTTTAGGTTTCAGAGTGCTGGGCCATTTCTTGAGTGCCCTCAAGAGTCAATAGCAAAGGAGGTAAATCATCCTCCCCATGACTATATAGGAAGCACCTCTGTTGCAGCACCTATATTTGCTGCCTGACACTGGGTAATGTGAATTCTCTCCCTCTTCATGAACATCCTAATAAGACACCTGACTGCTTACTGTACACAAATTGTCCTCTCTGCTGTTTAAGCCATCTCCCCTTATTTCTTTTGTGGTTTTTTACCAGTGACATTTATGTCAAGTCCTTTAGATTTATCTTCTTTGAAGAATATGGCCTTGTTGGATTTTACAACACAATTGTGGCACAGGTTATAGGGTTTGAATATGTGTACCCAGGAAGCTAGTGTTGAAAAATTAATTACTTCATACTGAAAGGAGTTCTGCACCTCAGGGATCTTCATCAGGATGGATGGAGCAGAGGATTCATTTCAGAAGACAGATGTAACCTGGGTCTTTCAATACAAGTCCTATAGATGCGTCTCTCAAACAGAGGTTTGCCAAATGAACTTCCTTGTGTAAACACCAACTTCATCATATTAATTACACTGTAAAATTCATATGCACTCACTCAATATTTGCAAATGATGTTGCAGCAGAATTCTTCTTCTTTTTCTTTCTGAACTGCACATACGCATTTTGTGGCCCATAAGAATGTGTACGCTAAAAAGAAATTTAAATACCAGCCGGCCCAAGCCCATACACAGTTGATGAGAACACCCGTTTACTCAGCTGAATTAATTTCCCAACAGTATATTTAAGGGTAGAATGTAATTTCAAGGTCTAATGGCTGATAAAGTTAATGTGTACACAGGAGAAACAAAAGGTGCTGTCACTGCTGCAGATGATGCCAGTGCAGATCCATTCACAGACATTACTATGCTGAAATGATTCTCCACAAAAACAAGACACTCAGCCACATTCCACGAGGAGTGCAGGGGCTGCAGGGGGACCCAGGGGATTCAGTGGAGGGTGGGAAGTACTCAGGGGAGGAGAACAGTGAGTGAAGGAACTGCCAGCCAGTGACAGGGGGACAAGGGGGGCAAATGGGAGAAGAGGGGTTTGGGGCAGGAGGTTAAGGCACAGAAAACATGCTTTTTACACAACTGGAAAGAGAAAAGAGACAAGGATCAGGAGCAGGGCAATGTGAGAAGACAGGGATTAACTGCTGGAGATAGACTGTGGTTCTGTTCCTGCACTGAAGACAACCCCAGGATGACACACAGTTGACTCTGCTCAGCTTGGAAAGACATGATCACTCGATGGTTTCACTGCACTGAAGCTGTCTTCCCTTCTGAGGGGACCAGTTGTCTCCTCATTGCCCAAACCTGTCTGAAGATCAGTTTAAAAATGAAGGTCTGAGGTTTTTGTGTGTGTATGTGTGTTTTTTCTTTCATGAGAGCTGTTCCCCTTGTGATTAAAGCTGGGACCTAAGCAGATGTCAAGACAAAAGAAAGACATTATTACAATATGCTCTTCAAGAGAGCTGGACAATCACATTTTGGGCTGTTCTAGCCCAAACATTCCTCATTTTGCTAAGCTGAACTGTGAGAGTTTTCAGAATCAATGGCCAAAGCAAATCTCTTATCTTGGTGTACTTGTCAAGAATAGGAATTTAGTTTATAAAGAGTGGTTCAATTTGGCCTTAGTGCAGAAAATAAGAGCAGCATCGAAACTCCAGGAAAGCCTGCACTTCAGTTTTGAAGAAGCCACAGATGTGAAGGGCCAAACTCATGATAGTATGTCAAAACAGATCCTAAAGATCCTGGTGCCTGAAGGGGAATATAGCACTTTAACCCCAAACTCAGATCTGCTCAGCTGAACTCTACATCACCTTATCTGCTACCAGAAAGCTCTCCTGCTCTCACCATTTATCCCACTGAAGCTATTTCCCCCTATGAAAAAGAATTTTGGGTGCTTAAGCCCAGTGGCACAGCCTATGGATGAAAAAGATGCTGTCTGGCTGCCTTCCCCTGCCCAGCCTCCCCAGTGTCCTTGGCAGACATCCCAATCCCTCCCACAGCCCCGTGCCCACAGTGCCTGGGGGGAGCTTGTAAAGAGAAACAAGTTCAGACCCTCTTGGGAGCATGATCAGAGTACCACATAATAAGAGAAGATGCCATCCCATAAAGGAGGAGCATGGCTGTCCCTGTGTGCGAAGAGGGACCACTTCATTGGGAGGGAGCAGCCACTGCAAAGGCATCACCACAGAGCCACCCTTTGCTGCAAATACTCGGTGCTGAGCCTGTGACAGCCTCAGTTAGGGAGCAGGAATGTACAAAAGCTGTGCTGTGCTGCACATCCTCTGCACAGCTCTCTGAGGGAGAAAGTCTCCAAGACCTGCAAAGGTTGTGCTGTACATGCCTCAGGCCAGAGTGGCTGTGTGAAGAGCCTGTCAGAGCTATGAACCATCATATCAGAGAAAAGAATGTTAATCTGTGCTCAGAGGGGGTTTCAAGTGCTGTCAAACAGGCTGGAGGTGGCAGAGCTCCTGTTTAACCTGGGCAGAGAGCAGCTAAGGGGTGGGCTGCTGAGCAAAGAAAGTAGCAGATGCAGATGCAACAGCAGACAAAAACACTGGACCAGCAAAATCACAGCAAAATACTGAATGTTTTCTGTGCTGAGCCAGTCACAAAGCCTTGTACTGAAGAAACAAATCAGATCTAAGTAAGAGGAGAAATAAAACACAGAAAGTCAATGCTACTGATACATAAAGTCAGGGTCTGGAACTGTTGGCAGCAAATTCACCTCAGGACCTCCCGATGGGACTGAGAGGTGGTGGTGAATGGGAGTGCTGTCAGCAAGTGCCCTGCACCCAGCAGCACAGACAGGGCTGCCCTGGGCCAAATGGTCAGGTCTAGAGCTGAGAGAGCCCCTTTGCCCTGCCCTCTTGGGGGCCCACAGGGAGATGTTTCTAAGCCATTGTCTGTCCCATCAAGAGCCAGAGCTTAAGTCTGGCTGCTCAGCCTCCCAAAGCAGTCCCCTGCAAATCTGGCCTGGTACAACCAGGCACCAGTAACCTGCAATGTCTGGAAACAGTCATGGAGACAGTGACCTGAGGTCTCCCTCCGAGCACAGAATTTTGGGTTGAGGTCGTGGGGCAGATGAGCTGAAGAAAAATGAGCAAAGATTCATTTTTCTCTGCAGAAGCATTTATCATTCATGTAAAAAAGGTTGTGATTAAAATCACATTCATAAATGGGAAAGTGGACAACTTGCTAATCCTCACTCTGAGAGGGAGGGAAAGCAACTGCCAGGGAAAAAAAAGAAATGAAGTTATAAAACAAGATAGTGGCAACTGGTGATGGCTTAGGACAATCTGGAAGTTCATCTGCTCAAAATCCTTCTGTGTAACAGAGATGTCTGCTCAAGCACTCTGGCCTTGATGCTGCACTCAGAGCCACAGGCTGGGTGACAGCACAGAGACCTTTTTTGCCTGCCTCCCCTCAGGTGCCAGGGGTCTATCTGCTACAGAAGTGAAGTCTTCTCTACTGGGCAGTGTATCTCATTTTTTGAACTCTCCCTTGCACAACCCTGCCTTTGTCTTTCATGGGGTTTCTAACTGCTACAGTCTAAAGAGGAAAAGCACTTATTCTCCACTACTGAGATTCACAATTAGACACTATAATACTACAAACAGTCTAACAGTTGAGGGAGACTGCCTGATTATGCCATAAAAAATGTCATTAAAATGCTAGATTTAAAAGAAAATTCCTTAGCTCTGGAAAAACTCATTAAAAAGTCATTATTAGGTAGGACCACCATAGCAGAAAGAGGTGGGTGTTTGGGTAATGGACCTTGCATATGCACAGAAGGACCTCCTGGTGATGCCATTATGATGCAAGATTACAGTGGCTAAACAATTTCAAAGCCAATCTATGGAGACCCCATTGAGTTACAGAAATGAAAAAAGATTCTGCTGTGCAGAAGTCCCGCTACTTATTACAAATGTAAGAAAAGAAATAGATATATATTGCTATGGTTTTATTTTGCACCAGAGGTAGTCTCATAAAGCAAACCTCCCACCTTTTCCAGAGTTCCTATGTCCCAGCTGTAAGAGGACGTTGCAAATCAGCATGCACGATCAAAGCACACAAAAGCAGCATACCCTGAGCAGGATGGCTGGTTTCAGTTCACAATGTCTCAGTAAGGTAAAATACACCTAAATACACAAAGGTATTTTTAGCCTACCATCAGCAAATGAGTAGGTACATAGAAGAAAAACATGTAACATCATATTTTGCTAATAAAAAATGCTTGCCCGATAAATTGATCTGGCTTCACTAGCAAACACTTTTTCTGAGTGTTTGCTGTGGCCTTTACCCTGTCCTCATGAGGATACATGTACACCTGTTGCACTGCAAGGAGTCTGACTGTAGTTTGCCAAAGCAAGGTGGCCCCAAACCCCCACATTTCTTTGCATTGGCCACGGTAGCTCACATCCATCAGATCCCTGTTGCCAAAGAATGTGCTAAAATCTGTTAACTTTTTTTTTTAAACAAATTGTTAGTTGCACACAAAGTTGTATCTAGTGTATGTAAAGCCTTTTGGTTTCTCAGCTGAACAACACCATTCAGCTGCGGAGATTGCTGAAGGGAACGGAGGGCCCTGGAGATCTGCGGTTACGAGGTCAGAATCTCAACCAGTGCGTGATGCTCCCAGCTGTGACCTTGCTGCCTGCTCTGAAAATGCTCTCATTTAAATGAAATAAAACATCTTTGATGAAGGGGTGCAAGTACCTGGTCTCAAAAATTCTCCAATCATTAAAAAATATAACCCTTTTCTTTCCTGCCCTGTGACTGAGGGTGCCCCACTCCATGCAGATGTGGCAGCCCTGGCACAGCAGCAGGAAGCCTGGTGTTGCATGCTGTGTGCACCTGGGATTTTTTTCTGGACAACATCTGCTTCCCATTAGCCTGTAACTTACAGTTTACATCTATTTCACAGGAAACCAGTAACCATACCATTGTGGAAGCTGGAGTAGAGTCTTGTAAGTAGTATCCACTTTCAGGTCAAACAGACTGTAGCTTCTTTTGTTTTCTATTTCCATCCAGCTGCAGTCATCAGGAACAAAACTGTGCAAAAGCTCAGGTAGATTTACTGTTACATACAGGGGAACTCATGAAGCCACCCTGCAGTTCACGGGGATATTTTCCTACCATTTCTAAACCTTCTGACATATTCACAGGAAAGGTTGCCATAAACGGGTTGCTCACTCACCTGGGTTGCAGTGACTCTAATCCCTAAGCCCAGTGGCAGCCAAGCTGCTGTATTTCTGTGTACACCAGTAACAATTTAGGGTAAAGAACCTCACCTTTTGCTGTGTTTGTATGAGAGAAGCTCCCTCCAGGCTTCAGAAGTGTTTTATGTGGTCACAGAGGTAAACATCAGCTGAGGCAGGAGCTACTAAACTGCACATAAAATGCAGGCTGTTGTTCCACTTTTAAACATATTTCTAATACTCCAATAATGGTGTAACTAAATATGTAATTAGAGTGGAGCCAAGTTTCTCAGAGTATAATTTTCCAATTTAGCTTTGACCACAGCCTGAAATAGCTACAAGCAGGCAAAGCACCATTTGAGGAGAAAACCCTTGCTAAGAGCGCTTGTCTGAGAACCGCCCCAACCCAGGTGGCTCAAAGGGAGGGCTGGCCATTTGTCAGGACTTGTCCTATTCTTTGGATTAATTCCCAGATTAACTTCAGGAAACTTCCTGGACCTTCTGCATTAAAAAAACACTCTTTGCTGTAAAAGGTTAAGCCTTAAAATACCCACTGGGGAACAAATCTTGGAGGCAAATGACATTACAGACCAGCCATCGGTGGAGGAAGAACACTGAATGGCAATAAGAAATAAAACATCTCCTTGCATTTCCTTGGGCCCCTTTCTTTCCACTTACAATAAATGAACTCATAGTGCTACGTTAAGACAGATCACCTGGGATTTCTCTGCGACATGCATGTTATTTTAGTAAAGTGGCAAGCAAAGGTGTGAACTCAGGTAAAGTTATCAATATGGACAAGCTTTTGACTGACAGCTCTGTGGAGTAGCTATGCTTGGATCTGCATGGAAGCTAGTTCATATACCACATCTGTAGTGTGAAGCTGATTGTGTGACCCTGACTGCTGCATCCAGACTAGAAGTACTACGGACTTGAGCTTTTCACCCTGATTTCTTCAGGGAGTGGAGCATCACTGCAGGAAGGCTTTCACTAGGTATGTGAAGACCAATGCCCATCTGTCAAATGATTCCTCACCAAAGGGTCTAATAACACAACTGAGTTATGTGTATACCCACACACCTAGAAACCCCAATTACAGCTTCAGCTCCCACTGTAATATTTAGCTGCATTAGCTGTTGTTACTGTTAAATGTTAAAAGAAAATGGAATAAATGGGAACTACTTTCATGCCCTTAGGGATGCAGGTGTGGAATTGACATGATTAGCACACAAAGCAGATTCAAGATGCAAATGCAGGCCTGTATTTACTTACTGTTATTGTGGAATCCTATATGCCATATGCTATACTTAAAATTGCTAATTTTAAGGATTCAGAAAATCATGCCAGGCATAAAAATATTAGGACACTGTCTTAGAATTAATTACATTGTGGATAAAATTAATTGGTTAAGGTTTTGGTTATTCTCAACTCAGGTTTTTAGGCCGTTTTTTGATATTAGGAAGAAATCTGAATAGATCAATATAACCATGGATCATAGAGCTAGGGCTGGAAGACATGTCAAGGATCATGTAGCCCACCCTTCACCCTGATGGTTGTATTCAGCACTCTGGTGGTATAAACCACTTCTGTCAGATGCTGGTTTGGCCAGTTCTTAAAGATCTCCAGAGATGTCTGCCGAGATACCATAATTGCAATTTATTCCTTTTAGCATTAACTCTGAAAGGAGAATGGATGGGAAAGTCCAGGAGAAACAGCAGAAGAACGGCAGCGGTTAATAGCACCTTTCCTAGCAGGTCATCAGAATCCCATCAGTTTCTCCAGACATCTAGACTAAGAAGACAAGAAATTACCAGTAACAGGGGACAGTCTACAAGAAGACTAAGAAAAATCATTTAGAGGTGATCCTCTTAATGCAATCCAAGTTGGAGGTCAGGGTGGTGGCTGTAGAGGATGGCTCATGCAGAAACATTGCAGTTATCAGGTGAGAGAAAAAATGTGGATGACAGAGGGGGCTAGGCTTGTGTGCTCGGCACCCCCATCCAGCATCACTTTCACATGCTCAGGGTAGGATTTGGGGCTTGTAGTTTCCGTCAAAGCAGAAAAAAGAAAGTACATTTACATGAGAACAAATGCAGGATTCAGCACTTGAAGCCACTCGCCTGTGTCCACACAATCAGGTCCCAGTGACATCAAGGCAGATGCTGTGAAACAAAACTCTAGTGACACAAAACAATTATATTAGTGGCAAATGAATATCTGACATATGAACACTCACCATCAGACACTACACAGGAAATAGGCAGTTTAAGCAAGGTTAAAGAGTTTATCAAGACAACTATAACCTGAAGACTAACATTTTCTTTATTCTACTTTTCCCATATTAAAATTATACACGGAATAGGCATGATTTCCACATGTATTCTATTGGTTTGCAAGCAGGGGGTCTTGCAGTGCTCTCAACCCCCTTCCTTGCAAAGGCACCTTTTCCAGTTCAGGGTAATTTCACTAATCTGATGTAGAAGGTGGAACTGTGGTGCTGCAAAATATCATTCTTTAGGACCAGGCACTGATCCAGCTCTGAGTGAGTGCCACAATCACAGTGATGGGCATTTAATTTTCTTCTGCTGTGAGTAAATCTAGGTGTTCAGAAAAAAGGTTCCTAATTGTTGATTGGTTTTGCTGCATTTGTGGGTTTTGTACCTCCGCTGAAAATTAAAGTCCATCCTCTCAAATACAGTCAACTCCATTTTCACCAATATTGGGCTCAACGCCTGCAAGTTTACAAACTAGGGTAATGACAGACTGGAGCATAATACCTTGGTACGTCATTTACCATCACTTGGTTCTTACAGGCCACAAGTGCCTGTCTTATTAGTCCAACAGTTTTATGGGTTTATGCAGTCCTCTATGAGCTGCTAATTACTTGATTGTACTGAATGATTGCAGGCTATGATATTTTGTGTAGCACTGCCCAGCAGTGCACTGCTGTGAGCTTTGCAGCACAGCCAGGCACCCAGCCACAGCTCATCAGAGCTGCTTGACCAGGTGGCTGCAGCACGAGGTGCCCCCTGGATGCGTGCTTTCCATGCAGAGCTCCCACATACACTGCAGTGCACCTGCAGAAGGCAAGGGCATCTATCATATCCTTGCTCCAGCATCCATCAATCACAGCCTTCCCCGTAAGCCCAACGCAGTCAGAGCAGAGATCTGGCAACTTGCTCTGCCCAGCATGGAGGACAGTATAGAGGCTGTGGTGCTACCAGAGTGCATATCATGACCGTTGCACACACAAGTGGTACATCTGGTTTGCTCAATAGCAGGAGTGCTGCTGGATCTGTGAGGAGGACACGCACACTGATGTGAGGAGGACACGCACACTGGCAGCAGGGCCAGGGCAAGGAGACAGCCAGCGTGGGAAGGATTTGTCCTAGAGAGGAAGGGATTTTTGGGAAAGGTAGGTGGGAGATGCCACAGCACTTGAGTGAGGGTGTACAACCTGTCCCTGTGTACTTGCCCAGCACTGCCTTGTGAGATATCGATACTATTTCTTTTTGACAGGTTGCATCAATACTGGTAACATCCCAAGGCTATTTCTTACATATATAGTGCTGATCACTCCCCAAACATGTCATACATACACGAGGTGCTGAACTCAGCATCGCTTCCATGACTGCCAATACCTCAGCTTCACATGGACAGTGGAGAGCCCAGCCCTTCAAATTATATAAAAGCTGCATGGAAAGTTATGATTTTTGATCACCGTTTGCTTTAACCACAGAAACTACTAATAATAAAGGGTTTGTGTTAATGTTACTACTGTTTTCTGGAAAGCAGAAGGCAGAGGTATATTGTCTACACACCAAACTCAGGATTGCTGCTGCGATGCTGCGGCAGAGATAACACCAATAAACTTTGTGCCACCAAGCAAAGTAAAATCAGGGAGACCATCCCACAGAGCAGTTAATGGAATAGAGGGAGTGACAGCCATGCCACTTCTTGGAGGTTTGCATACAACCCATGACTCTTCAGGTGATAGTTTTCAACCTTACTCTCCACCATCTTTCTGATGGAGCTCAGCATGGAGAAATAAGGTTTGGTGCATCTCCAGGATCAGCAGGCACCTAGAAATTTTATCTTGCATAGGTCATTGCAGGGGGAAAGTTCCTCAAGAAGAGCAGCAAGGAGTTGCTCCTGCCTCTCACAGAACTGGGGCCTCCCAGAGCATTGGGACCCTTACCAGAGCTAGGGAGGAAGAGGAGGAGTTTCCTTCCATGAGTTCTCCCAGCTCCAGGAGGGACCCAGACCCTCCTGTCCCTACTAGAGGCAAAGCATGGAGGGCATCTTGTCCCAGAAAATGCAATAACTTCTAAAACAGTCTGCTTCACAGTGCTGAGGACACCGAGCAGGGGTACACACTCCCAGTGAATGCCTTATCCCAAATGCAATGCATGACCCCAGACCTGACAGTATATTCTTTTTCAGATTTAAAATAAAGCAGCATCACACTGTGCCACATCCAGACCTCCCTGGAGCACTGAACTCTATTCCAGTGAATGCTACTCCTGTCTGTACAGACATCAACTTCTACAGAAATCAGTTGCAGAAGTTGCATTCTGGGAGGGAAGTGGTAATGAGACAAAAGATGTCTAGAAGGATTGATCCCTTCTGGTCTGTAAACTGACCAAAGATGTTTGCTTTACCCGTAGGACAAGAAGAAAAACTCCATTATTTGGATGACATTTCCTGGAGGCAATTCACCATTTTAGGACATGCCTGTGATGTTTGCTTAGCTTCAGAGTTGCTCAGAATGTGTAATAAGATGCCACAATACCACAGTCATATGCTAGCTGTTCATGCCACATAGTACAGGATCACAAATGAAAAGCAGCAAAGCAGCAGTCAAAAAAATATTGTGTGTGGACCACCATATCCAAGCCTTTGTGCAACCCACTGCTTTTCATGAACATCCTCAAGATTAGGAGAGGATCTCTCCATCTATACATCACGAGACATTAATATAAAATGACATTACATTAATTACTTGAAAATAACCTGCTCCTACAGACCTCAAAGCAAGGTGAGCTGCACTTTTCATCTATGATTTGTACTTTCACGTTTGGCAACAAGACCCCAGCAGCACTGGTTCCCACTGGAAAACTCCATAGAAAATTCTAACAAACAGCCCAGTAAAATTGTTATGTTTGCTGTTTTCCATCGCCACTTGGACACATCCATGGTTATATCAGGCTCTATTGAGGCAGCATGCTATTGCAATATGGAAAGCATAAAAACAGCACCAAATGTTTCACTCAAAGGCAGTATTGTGGTTTGTCAACCGCCAACCAAGCACCACCCAGCCCTCATTTAGACCCCTTCATGGGGTGGGTGAGTCAGAAGAGTGAGAGTCAAAAAACTTGTTGGCTGAGATAAGACAGTTTATTAGGACAGAAAAGGAAGAAAATAATATTTTAATAAGAATAAAATGATCAGAATATTTAAATAAGTGCTGCACAATACAATTGCTCATCACCTGCTGACCGATGCTCGGCCTGTCCCCACACAGTAGCCCCTGGCCAGCTTTGCCCCCAGTTTATATATTATGCATGACATCTCATGGTCTGGAATATCCCTTTGGCCAGCCTGGGTCAGCTGTCCTAGCTGTGTCCCCTGCCAGTTTCTTGTGCCTCTCCAGCCTTCTTGCAGGCAAGGCATGAGAAACTGAAAAGTCCTTGGTTTAGCACAAGCACTACTTGGCAACAACTAGAAACATCAGTGTGTTATCAACATTATTCTCATACTAAATCCTAAGCACAGCACTACATCAGCTACTAGAAAGCAAATTAACTCTATCCCACCCTAAAACTACAACAGGCAGCCATTTATAGTATTCTCTTTGAGACAAACAGCTATTTTCTCATTATTTAAATAGGATCCAAACCCTGTAAGAGAAGCTGCAAGTAACAGTCTCCTTATGTCTCTACAAAGGAGGCCTCCCCAGTTGCTGGCACTAAACCAGCTCTTATTATACAGCCACTCTATAATTACATCTGGGTCAGGAGGCATAAACTGGTAAGTTTTATTTGGAAACAATAATTGGGAAAAGATGCAATAACTAAGCAGAGCTAATAATCTGGGTCCCATTTGCCCTCCTGAAAACGCTTTTCACAATTCTTATTATCATAGGAATTAATATAAAATGTACATCCTGAAAAGTATTCAAAAGAAACTGTGTTAATAAAATAGGCTTAACCAGAAAAATATGTAATGAGTTCTGAATTCCCAGCTGAACATACTGGAGTGGGGATGTGAAGCAGTAGCCTGAGAGCTGCTCTAACAGCTGGGGGATTTGGCCAGTCTAGTAGGAAAGACAAAGTTCCCTTTTCCAGATCTCTGGGAGACAAGACACCAACCTCATAATCCATTTTTTGTTGCATTCAGTGCTGATTTCTGAACTGTTTCTAGTTACATTGACTAAGTTATTATACCTTTAAAGTAGCCCATAGTGAAATGCAGTGAGGTGTTCAAGCACTGGCTATCACACTGCAGACCACAAGATAATTGTGGGAAGGCAGTTTTTCCTCCACGTTTTTGGAACTTCTGTTAGGTCAAGCAGATGCCTGACTGGATTAGATCATCAGTGACTGAGCTGCAGTGACACACATTTATAAAAGCAGTGCCAAGAGGCCAGAAATGATCAGGAAAGATGGTTATAATGATATTACCAACTGCTTGGCTCCACTTCCTGTGTGATGGATGCTAGCCAGTCATTTCAGTGTACAAGCTACTTCTGATACTTGTGCTACAAGATATGAATTTGGTCTAATGAGTAACAAACAGACATGGAACTCAGACCTCCAAGGGAAAAGCCTCAGACTGCCAAGCTTCTCATTCATGCTGGCCATCTGAGCTCTGCACGTGCCTGCTGCAGACCAAGTGTTCTTCTGGTTTTTTTCAGACACTCAACTTGGGGAGAGTGGGTGGTCACACCAGATATGTAAAGCTAAGCAGTGTGATACCTCCTATGTGACCCTGTGGAAAAAAATGTGTCCCAAATAAGTGAGTATGAGGATTATGTCATTCTGAGTGTGCCACGGAGACCAAGTGCTTTGGTAGACCATATCAGCAAGAAGCCATTCAACATTTGATAAACTGCTAGAAGGTCATGGTGAACACATCGCTGGCCCTGACCCAGAAGCAAAGTGGGAAACCTTCAAATTCCAGGGTAAGGAGAGAATATTTACAGAAAATGATGAAGTCTACTGTTTCTGAGACAGGTTAGCTTCAGATGTGCTTTGAGAGTTTCCTTTCTGGAGGGGTGTTGCAACACCAGGCATAAGATCCTCTTCTCAGTTTGTTAGGGAAGTAGACAAGACATCAACAGATCAAGAGGGAAGTGGTTGCTCTGTCTCCTTTTGCTGTGGATGTAAAGCTATGCAGTACAGGTTGTATCTGTGAGCCGCAGAGTAGGGTAGCAGCCACTCACCCATGCTGGCTCCTTGCCTGGAAATAGGTCAAGTACCATCACAACAGGGATGGTACTGGGATCAGACAGGAAAGAGCAGAGGAGACTTTTCTCCCAGCAGAGGAGACATTTCTCCCCTGTGCTTTCACAAACCCAAGGATAAGGCTCAACTTGAGGAGAGGCTATCTGGGGAAGGAATAAGAGGAGAGAGGGAATGGGGCTGAGAGGAGGTGAACTTGCCTAGGGATGAGGGAGAAGCTGTAGATGTATAAAATGTGGAGGGTCATGTAAAGAAAAGGAGAAAGCAGGAAAAGTCTGGACATGGGTGGGCCTGGGGAAGTCAGGGAGAAGAAGCATTTAAGAGCACAAATCAAGTTTATTCCTAGTACAGTCTATTAATGGCAGGTACATTTTGTCTAATGGATTTTAGGTTAAGCAAGGTGTGTCTAAAACCCATTAAGCAGATGGCATCAGGTAAGCAAACTGCTCTGATACTGCAGCGAGGGTTTAACATCTTTCTAGCATTTGGTCTTGTGTCTCATGAGCAGTTCTTTCATCTGGTCAGTTCTCCTCCTCTGAGCAGGGCAGGCAAAGATCCTGTGAGACTGTGGCTTTGGGGTCTTTCAGATGGGCCATGCTTGGTGCAGAGATCTGTTGAATTTTCAGCTGCTGATGCTATTTGGATGCAATTGCCTATGAAATAAGGTAAAAATACGTATATGTGCATATTTAACAGCCCACATGGAGGATATGAGGTGTCCTACAAAAACCTTCCCAGGGGAAGAGGACAGCGCTTCCAACCATTTGTGATCATATTAAATAAAAAAAAGGTTCATTAATCACCTGTATAATTGGGATTATGAAGCCAGATAACATTATTTAAGATCAGTAAGCTAGACTTGGCATCCTTCTCCCATTTTTAAGAGGTTCACACAGCACTGTGTTCATAGCAAAGCTCTGACACATGCAAAACACCCAGATGTTCCTGAGATGAGAAGGAAACTTCTCATGGTCACAAGTGTGAAGTCAGATCCCGGTACACTGCAGCCTTTTTCACCCTTCCCAATGTTCCTTTCAAAATACTGATATCACTGTGTTCCTAGAAAATATCAAAAGGTCAAAATATAAATGCTGCAACAAACAATACCTCTTGTTCCCACACAGTTCTTCCCCCTCCAGAGCTAAAGATAATTTAGTGGGAGAATTGGTTATTTCAAAATGAACTGTTCATTACCGTATTTTCATTGACAGTTCAGTGAAACTGTCAGCTCTTCTCTGTCTAATTGCTTTTGATCAACAAAAGAAAAACATGCACCCTTAAAAGAAAAACTATTTTGGCACAGCTGGAACAGCTCCTTGTTTAAAGAGACTGACGTGGAAAAGACCAAGCAACAGATAATGATGAGAAGAGAAAGAAAGGAGAGAAAAATTTGACACATTTTCCCAAACAATCACTTGTTACTTCAGTATTTCTGCAGACAAATGCAGTTACTCCACAGGAAAACTTTCCATGCCTTCCACAACCTCTGTCAGAAGAAGAATTTATTTGAATTGGCTACTGCTAGCACTCAAGAAAAAGCCAATTCTTAAGTATTTATAGAGGAGCAAGTTGTTAGCTTGTGTTGCATGAGTCAGGTTTCTCACTGGTGCCATTCAATCAAGCTACAGAGATTAACTTGGACATATAGTCCATTAAAACCTGCCATGGAATACCCATAATTGAATTTTAGTCTACAACTCTAGTCATAACATAAGTAGCAGCCGCATAATCCTAAACTCTAGTGGAAAGTATGATCTGTCAACACTTGGATTTTAGCAGATTTCTGTAAAACACCTTGCATAGAAAAGATTGGTAGCTCATTGCTTGCCCTTGGTAACTCATTAAGCATTAGTATGTCACACAGAAAACTGACTAATAACATGGTCCTTTAAAAATTGAATAGAAATTTGTGTTTATTTTTAGCCCACTTCTCTTTACCAAATCCTGAAATACGGAAGACAGAAAATCAAATCTTGAATTCCAGTTAGATTCTGGGATCAGATTAAAAGGAAGAATTTGCACATACAGAAAAAGCACAGGAATCCCCCAAACACTAAACAGCCACCAGTTGGCACTTTCATGGGACCCTGGAGTGGTCAGGGCTCTGTTCCCCTGCAGGGTGCCCCCTGCCTAAAGCAGGATGGGAATTCAAGGCCAGGTCTCACTTCTACTCACCGGCAGCATTCGCTGCCCAAACATCGCCAGCCCTTCCTGACTCCCCTCCCGGTGTTGCAAACCCCCCAACTCACAGCAGTGCTCTGTGGGACTCCCACCTCAGCCACCAGCCCCATCCTCCCTCCTGCCTCAAGGCACCAGCTCTCTTTCTAGGGCAGAAACATCAGGCTTTAACTCCAGGAAAAGGCTCTGCCAGAGAGCTGGAGGGAGATTTCCAAAAAGGCGATGCTGGTGAGAGTTACGATTTAGTTCCTAGACAGAAAAGTTAGATCTGGTGTATGAGGTCAGGAAAAATGAAGCAGTAAGACCAACTGCTGAGCACATCTGGGTCAGGTGTCAGCATGCTCCATGGGAAAGACATGTCAGGTTACTCAGTGTGATGCTCCTTTCTTCTAACAAGGGCCTTGATTTCTAAGCATGTAAGATTAGAATTGATTCAGTTTGTTTTAAAAAACCCTCTGTGTATAGCATACATTATCTGCTAGCCAAAATGGGCACCCTTGGGATTTCACCAGAATATGTGAACACTCTGCTCTTCCAGGAACTGAATCACTCATATTTATGTACCTAATCATAGACTTAAAAGCTTAACTTCTAACATGCCAGTTTGAAAAAAACCAGCCTCCTCCTTCCTGGTTATACAGAGCAGCTGTAGAAAAATCAAAATGACAAAAGACCGTCTCCTAACCTGAAGGAGCTTGTTTTGGCAGCCAAAATAGCATCTCCTGGGAACACAAGAAAGCTATCTGTGTTTAGCTGCAAGAGATGAACTGATTGGAGATCAGATGGAGAGGAAAGGAAGATACCTTGATTTGTCTTGTCAAATCCAAGCTTCATGTGAAATTTCAGTCCCAGTGTAATCCATTGTTTCAAATAGCTGGTACTCAGGCACACCAAAGCTTTTGAGGTTGAACTGCAGACTCCAGGATAGCAGAGGGAAAGCAAGAGTATCCATCACCTCCCTGATAGCCTCTGACAGCTCCACCTACCTATTTTCATAAAACATGTTCTTCTTCTGGAGAAATGTGCAATTTAGAAAATCACACATTTTCTTCATGACCTTGAAGAAGACAAGATGAAGAACTAGGGGTTACACTGTACCTTTGCAGCACTGCCTTTGCCCAGCCTATAATGATCAAACCAAGGAAGGTTTAGATCGGATATTAAGAAAAATCTCTTCACTGAAAGGGCTGTCAAGCACTGGAACAGGCTGCCCATGGAAGTGATTGACTTACCATTCCTGGAAGTATTTAAAAGATTTGTGGACATGGCACACGACGACATGGTTCAGTGTTGGACTTGGCCATGCTGGGTTTATCATTGGACTAGATAATCTTAGAAGTCTTTTCCAACCTAAACAGGTCTATGATTCTACAAGTGTAAGACCTGCAGGAACTCACACAGCCCACATGCTGTATGTAATCCTGCAACAATATGAAACTTTTTTGCTTTCTGATAGTTTATGGTTTTTTTCCTCCCTCATCTATATATCCCCTTAGAAACCTCCCAGTCAAGTTTATTCTAATTTTGCCGTTTTTCTATCAGGTTATTTTTACTCCTGAATTCCTAATGTAGCTTGAAATTAATGCAGCCTTTTTATTTATATATCAGCCTCCTCAATGATGTATGCACAGTTTGAGGAGAGATATAATAACAGGCTGTTATATAATAACAGCACAATAGGCTGGTGTCACTACATTCCAGGCAAACTTCAGGTTTGTTTGGAATTTGTGGCATATGGGATTTTATTTTTTTTAAGATGTTTGATCTGAATGTCATTCCTCTAGACCCCATAATAATTTAAATTAGAGCAAGACACAGGCAGTTTCCTATTGTTCCAAAGTAGTGTATGCAGTGCCTTGGGCAGCATCAGAAATCACAGAGAAAGGGGCTGAGAGAACATGTCCATGCTCCCGACTGGACAGGGCAGTCCTTCATCCAGGGACTTTTGAGCCCAAATAAGGAATAGAAATATTTTGACTAATACTTTAATTAAGTATTAGTCAAACACACCTAAAACCAAGCAATGGAGATACAAAATTAATGAGAAAAACCTAATCCCCTTTGTGGTGACACCACCCTTGGATCTGTATGTGTTACCAAACCGTGGATAATTCACTTCTTCTCAGAAGAAAATGGTAAACCTTGCACTGATATTTGAGAGAAGAGGTTTGGCTGTGACCAACTGGGACCAGCCATGGCTGAGTATTTCATATAGTGAGGATTGCAAATGAGGAGAAAGCGATGGGACATTTCACCTGGAGGCTCTGACCTGAAGCAGCTGCTAAACAACAACAAAAAGAGGATAAAGAGGCAAGGATTAAAACTGTCTAGTGTCTTCGTAATAGCTTTTTCTGGGGTATCTTGCTGTAGGCCATTAATATTTAGATAGAAAAAGCAGTGCTAATAAAATGAATACCCTTTTTTTTAAAAAAAAAAAAGCTCACTTCGCCTAATCGAATCCTTTGAGAGCACTGTGACTGAGCTTAATTCTGTCTGGGAAATGTTTTCTCATCCTATGAAACCTCAGAGTTTCTTAATCTCAGGGCCTTTCCACCACTAAAGAGAAGGTGAATGGAAGCCCACGGCAGGTACCACAGGACAAGACAGAAGAGCGAAAAAAAACTCTCAAACTTTCAAAACCTACATTTTATACTAAATAGAGCTCCATCCAGAGATGCTATATATCTTCTCTTTATCGGAGGCACACAACTGAGGTTTACCCTATGGATCTGTCATTTCTATTCTTGGCTATTTCCCTTAAAGAACACTTGTTGAATCTCTTTAATTCGCTCACTGGACAAATGGCATATATAATTGGAATAAAGGCAGGAAAAAATTAAACAATTGCTTATGAAAATGAGATATTTTAATTAAATTTAAATACCATGGTACTTAGTATTATTTAAATAAGGCAGCACTTTTTGTTTAACAATGTTATGAGACTTTTTCTTCCTTAAATAAATTTTGCATTTCAGTCTAGGTACCAAACCAGGACTATTCTGACCATTTTAAGTGAACGGTCTGGTTAGTGGGATATTGCAAAACCTTGCGGTCTAAAGACCTTTGCAAGTGTTTAAGTAAATTGGTGAATTGGGATGGCACTTGTCTTACCTAGGTGTAGGCTAGATTTATCTAATCTAATCATGTAGGCTTCCTCCTCCAGCAGAGGGGAAAGAGAGCACCTCCAAATGGCAGATCATCTCCTTAAGAGTTTTAGATTTGCAGGTTAAATAGCCTTCTGTGGGTGCCTCTCTCGCTGCTCTGAGCATGGAGCAGAAACTAGAACAGTACTTTTGACAACTGTACTTACTTCCACATGAACAAAAATAGAGATGAGCTCATTCTTCAGTAACCTAATGAAATTAAAGTCAAGCCTTTAATTTATTAGCTTTGGCATGAACTGTTGCACTAATTACTAGGCATATTGCCATATTTCAGGAAAAAAACCCAGCCAAACAAACATGGAAATAGAACATGCAGCACTTCAAAGAATTACTGTTCCAGGTAAGCACTTTTGTATAAAATGGTAGATCAGAAACCAATTTAAAATGAAAGAGAGGGAAAAAAGTAATCTCTGCAGTCTGTACAATTTCAGTCTGATAAGAAGCCAACTGTATTTGGTTTGGTTCTACTGTGAAAGGTACATAAAAACAACTCAGAAGGAAATCTCATTACACCACAACAACAACAAAAACACTTTTTAGTTGACCAGTAGAGCAATTCTAGAGAAATATCTATGAAAGTACTGAGAATAAAAAAAAGTGGATGGATTTTGCTTACTTTTACACAAAAAACTCACTGGATAAGTTGGGTCAGAAACATAGGGAGCTCTGCAGACCTCTCCATTTAGCAGAAGGACCTGTGTCAGCCTGTGTGCTTTCCCACATATTCACCAGTCACCTAGAAAAAACAAAAAAGGTTGGAGATGGACTTTGCTGGATGGCATTGAGAGGCACTGGAAACTCCGTGGTAACCAAGGGGACACACAGTAAAATGCTTGAGAGTAAAAACCAGGCATGAGAGACCTCAGATTTGACCCATTCTGCTGATGATGCCAAAATAAGTGCTTCTCGGGTCTGAAGCAAGATTTAGTCCTTTCATATCACTGCAAAGATCCAAACAATGTCTCTGGTGAATATAAAGAAGAAAGGGCCACTGCTTATCAGCCACAGAAACGTGAGGCCTGTATCCCTACCCCTGTCATTGCCTTGGCAGATTGGTGGTGTGCCCCACTGCCACTTGTATAAAGTCCCTTTGTTTCTTGAGAGCTGTGTTGCATTTCACCCACATCTCAACCCAAAATCTCTCTGACATGTTTTATTTCTTTTCACTTATAAGGCAGGACAAAAAAAATCTGCAGTGTTCACACCAAGCTAGCTATCAAACAAATGCAAAATTACATATTTGAAGTGGAGATGGTGAACATTAGGGTATTCTGACTTCAAAACCACCCTACTCTTTACTGAAACCAGTAGTCACCACAAGAAAAAAAGCTGTATTTCAATGTGATGTTTTGTAAAATGGTAATACTGCCATGGAGATATGATTACTGCAAAGGCTGTATAACTGGATGATTTAGGATATGCAGAGCTTTTGAAATACATTGGGTTTGTTCCTTTCTGTAAGATTGCTAACAGCTTCCTTTAAGTCACCCTACACTAATGCATTCATTTGACAAAATCCCCTCTTACGCTAGTACTAGAAGGAAATTCAGTTGTGCCAATTTGCTTTCTCTGTTCTGTTTGTTAATGTACATCCTCCCACTCTGCTCTAGCTGAAAAAAATGTATTTTTTTCTACTGTATTTCCCAGAGATCTTTTCCTGCTCTTATTAACTTTTATTGTCCGGTCCAGAGCACTCTCTGCTCTGCTAAACAACATGCAAACAACACAGAAAGAAGCCATGTTTCTAGTAAGGTGGACAGCAAATTCCTCGAAAGGAAAAATAATAACCCATGTAATTTTTTTCCACTCAGTCCCTTACACAATCTGGTACTTTTTAAATCACTAAGTACATCGGCTGGAGGTATTTTGTGTTCTGTTGTCAGTCACATCTAGCTTTTTCCCTCCACCTTGGCTGCAAATTAATCAAGCATCCCCTGGGGTAAATTCATTGTTCAAATCATTCCTGTCAGCAGCTTGTGAAGGTCTTGGCTGGCTCATCAGTGCAAATACTGATCCCAGAACCTGTCACTAGGGTGGGGACACAGCTGCTTGGTGCCACACCAGGCTGAGTCCTGTCCCACTGCGAGGGCCAGGCCACCCCATGGCACAAAGCCACTGTGAATTTTGTCTCTCAGTAGGAGGCAGGCTCAGGGCTTGCTCTCGTTTATCACCCCAGAGGGACAGAAATACTTTTTGACTCCACTGTGTGCTGTAGTCTGAAAGGGTTGTGCTCCCCCTGCACACACCAAAATGCAAGACCATTAGTTAATTGTTCTTCCCAATCTGCCTGCTCTAAGGGGAAATAGTTAGTGCCAATGAATAATAAATAGATAATTTGCATATTTTCTTTTTTCCTATTCTTACTTAAATATTTGATGTTGTTTGCCAGTTATGGATTTATTTTTTTACCACTCCTTTTTAAGATTATTAATGTGTTGAGCAAATAACTCCATGGCTCACCTACAGCAGGTGGAAGTGCAGGTCTGCTGAATGGTGCCAATTTCAAAACCAATTATTTTCTTTCTCTCTTGATTAGGAGAAAAAGGTGGTAAAAGTCTGTTTGCTTTGCCTACTGCCTCCGTGCAGTTGAGTGTAAAACCTGACAGAAAAAACATCCTGGTCAATTTTTTTTTAGCTGAATACCACTGAGGAAAAGCTCAACTAAACAACATATAGGATTGGCCTCAAGTAACTATGTAGAATAAGAAAAATTTTCTTTACTGGGATTTTTAGGTTCCAGGCGCTATTTCAGTGCTTTTAGAAGATTGTAAGATACTCCCACCCCACAGGAGACAGCTACCCTTCATTGCAAGGCTTACAAGTTATTTTCTTCTCTCTTAAAAGCTTCTTAAAGGATAATATTTGAGAGTAATTCATTTTCTAGTTTATCTGCAGAGTGCTTCAGTAAAGATAATTGTGTTTTACGGTGCTTAAGAGAATTCAGACAGCAGTTCAATGTCAACTTTTCTGCTGAGGCAATCCAGCCTTGCAGATTAAATATTGATAAGCATACTGAAGGTGCACAGCTCTTGGTAAATGCTAAAGCTCATCACAGTGTAAGTGTAATTTTGATGATGACTACTTTGCCACTAATTCAAAACAATACCTGTCATTGTGTTTGAAGGAGGCAAAGTGCTGAAACGACAGTGCTGGAAGTTGTACTCCTTTATTCAGAAACGCCTTACAGAGACACGAGTGCATCATCAGCTCCTGCAAACTGACTCATCTTCATATTTCCACATCCTACTGGAAAGGCTGCAGCTTTCAGAGCATGAAAAGATCCCTCCTTGCTTGTCCCTGGTCACTCTGACAAAAATAGAGACCAGCAGAGTGCTTCTGCAATACCAGCTTTTGCAAGAGGTTCCCTTGACTGGTGGTTGAATAACACACAGAATAACATCCACTATCCCCTGTCCCATGATTGTGACAGCTATGCGTGAAAAATTGAACAGTGCAGCAACTTTTGCCCTTAATCTATGCACAGGAAGGTCCATTCACTGCCCTTTCATGCTCTACCTCTCCAAAATCCTGCTGCTGGACATCCTTGTATCACCTGACACCTTCCTTACTGATACAACTAATTTCTCTGTTCCTGTTTATAATGTATCGGCCACTGTATGCCTTTCATATTCTTCTTGTAATAGACCAATGAGAAGAAACCCAGAAAGTTAACTGTTAACTTGTCTAAGAAAGACACGTCAAAAGACATGCACGAAGAACCAGTGGGGTACAGCACCAACTTTCACTGCTTTTCCATTCACACCAAATCAGCCATGGGTTTGCCATGTTCCTTAATGCCAAAGTTGATCCTTGTTACAGCCCTGGAAAGAGATGCTCTGGAAGGGTGAGCACAGGAGGGTTCCCCATCTCACACTCATACCCCTCCATGCCCCAGGTAGGGCTCATGGAGCTATGCACACCCTCGGCTGTCAGCTGGGAGCAGTGTCACTGCACACACCAGCAAACTGCTACTGCTTTATTACATCTCAGCAAGCAGCAGTCTTTCTCCCAACAGAAAATATTACTGATGTCAGATGGGGCCAGCACTGGCAGGGGTGCAGGGAGGGCAGCAGAAATCTATGCTTCAAGTATGACATTAGCAGAGCCAATGGTTTTCCCCTCTTCTATTTTAAGTCATAAATTGTTCTTTAATTAGAATTTAGCAATCACAATACAAGTTTAAATAAAAAGCAACAACCGTAGATTAATTAAAATGCACTTAATTAAAAACATTTGAAGATTGATAACTTTGCAACTGTTTTATGTTTCGTAATTCCTGTTCTACAATATTGTTTGCAAAAATCAGTTGGCACTTAATTAACCTTATACCATAGTCACATTTCAACCAAAACTAAAAGAACTTTGTACACTTGATTCCATCTGTTAACAACCCTATTAAACAAAATAGCCAAGGCCCCAACTACATCTTTGTAATAGAATTTCTTGTGGACAGTTTCTGTCTTCAGCTTCTTGTAAAATGAGAATGAGTTAAAAGAAGACAGATTTATCCGGAGAGATAAAGGATAACCTCTGTCACATGAAACTGCTTCAGGATAGTATGAAGAGATGCTGGTCATCTTTGTTGACCAGCTATGGTCTCTCTAGAGGTGAACAATGCTCCCCCCAGCCTCTACTGCAGAAAATTAATTCCCTATGGGCCATTATACTCTGTGCACTGAGGTGCAAAGCCAAATAACTCCATTTTTAAAACAAAAACAAACAAACAAACAGAAAAGCCAAACAAAAAAAAAGAAATCTGAAGTCAAACAGAAGACATGGCCATGACAAGGATATGGCAACTAAGACTGTCTTAGTCTTAGAACTTTGAAATAACAAATTAAAAATATCTCTGCAACACAAGTAGGCAAATGTAATACCACCTAACAATAACGAAAGATGCAACACCTGGGGCTTAATCCCAACACATAAGATCTGGCAATCCTCTGACCTCCTACTTACCTTTGTCTGCTAAAGCATCTGATGGACAATTGAGGTGGTTGGGGGGTCATGACTGAGCTGCTGGTCTGGAGACCTCCTTCATGGTAGACCTCACATCCTTCCTGTTCACAACAGCTGGGGCTGCAGTCTCACCAGAAGCATTTGAAGATGAGGATGTGTAGACCCTCTGCCCACCAGTTAGAAATTGCCCCTCACCCACATGTGAAGGACATCGAGAGTGCTGAGAACCAAGTATCAAGCAATAAGGCTAGTAATAAACGTATGTGGGAAAACAACTTTAAAAAGCACTGTAGGATTTGCAACAAAATGCTAGATGTCAGCCTCAGTTGATCAGCATTACAACTGAAAGGTACTTACAGGTATGTCATATTTTCATAGCACTCAGAAACCTTAAGAGCATTAGAGTGTCCTCAGGACACTTTCCCTAAAATGCAGCCTACAAAAATGTTCTCAATTTTCTCAACACATGGGAGAAAAAGATAAAAGCTTTATTGGTATTTAGGTATCACACATAAGATCAAGGGGAATGCATGGGCAACATCATATTATAGAGTTTATGGGCATTTTTCCCAGCAACATTGACCAGTATGGAACATAGGACACTGACCTAGGTGTGGACCAGGGATTATCCTGGAAGGTAGTTCCTATATGTAAAAAGCAGTGGCAACAACCCATTACTGAGAATCACTCACAGACGTCTGTTAATTATTTTATGACACATGAAGCCGAGGGAGAACAAATACCAGGGAAAGCACTTCCCCAGTGGCCACTTTCAGGTCAGTCTGGGAATGCTCCTGTGATATAGGTCTGACCAGGTGTGGTGGGCTGACTTTGGCTGTATGCCACGTGCCCATCAAGGTACCCTATCACTCCCCTTTGCAGCCAGACAGAAGAGAGAGAATAAGATAGAAAACGACTCAGAGGTCGAGATAAGGCACTTTACTAAAGCAAAAGTCAAAGTTTGCGTGTGCACAAGCAAAGAGGAAGATAATAAGGTTTATTCTCTACTTCCCATCAGCAAGCGGTCTTTGGCTACTTCCTGGGAAGCAGTGCTTCAGCACGTGTAGCAGTTGGTCTGAAAGGCAATAATGAATGCCCATCCCCCCTCCTTTCCTTAGCTTTTATACCTGAGCTGATATCACATGGTATGGAATATCCCTTTGGTTAGTTTGGGTCAGCTGGCCTACTTGTGTCCCCTCCCAGGATCTTGACCACCCCCAGCCCCCTGATGGGAGGGAATGTTGGAGACAGAACTGATGCTGTGCCAGCTCTGCTCAACAATAGCCAAAACACTGGTGTGTTATCAACACCTTTCTAGCTACCAATGCAATGCACCGCACTGTGAGGGCTGCTGTGGGAAAATGAACTCCATCTCAGATGGACGCAATACACCAGGCATTAACCTTGGCCTATTCGTTTGATGTATTAGATTGCAGAGTGTTCCTCAACCTGAAGCCAATGTACTGCACAGTGGCACTGAAGTGTAGCTACTGACACCCACACAGAGGGGAGATGGGAGCACCAAGGCAGAAAGGGCAGACTCAGCCCTCCCCAGGCAGCACGCTCTTATATCTGCTTAAGCACATCAAGGTAGACTTGGAGAAGATGGTTATTCTGAAACTTTGGATGTAAAGGAAAACATGTAGCATTCTCCACACTGATCCGAGCGACCAACTGAATGTGACCTCCTTGCTTTTATGATGAAAATTCAACATTACATGAACTTGAAACAAAAGAAATACCATTAAATCACTAAGGACGAGCACCAAACAAGGGCTGAGACTTAAATGCCTTGGCTGCCAATGACTTCCAATGTGTGACTGTGTATACATATTGTCTTGCTTTTGTGTATAAAGTATATGAGGATACCTGGAAGCAATATTATAAGCAGAGGGAACAAGGCATGCTCAAAAGTCAGACTTGAAAATAGGATTTAATTGTATTTTTCAACTTATTTGATTATCTCATCATCAAAGGTCAAGGATGGGATGGCTTAGGTTAACTGATCTAAACATTTTCTTCATTGTGATCCTGTATTTTAAGGACATACTAAGGAAGAACCATCATTAGCGAAGGTTTAGGTAATACATATGATCTAATTATTTATTGAGTCAAAATACACCTTAAATAACAGGGATTAGGATATCTTTTCCAATTCTTGTTTTCTCTCATCCACAAAATGAGTACAAACACATATCTGTCTCATCTCTGGGGGGGAGATAAATCTTAATATTTCTCACATGATTTTACCTTTCGAATATTATCTATATTATATATATACATATATATAGTCTGTAGCACTATTTATATTATGATTTCTCACCTGACTATTTGTTATTATTTCAGAGTTATCAAACTCTGCCTGGATGCATGTTTGGTAGTCTCCCTTTTCAAGGGTATACAGATGATTAAAAGTTTATTTCCACAAAATATATGGAGTGGTTATCTCTGCTAAATACCAAAACAGTATTCAATCAGGAGAATTAAGCTTATGAAAGAGATGTTAAGCCAATGTCAAAGATCCTTTAGGAAGACAGAACTTCTGTGCAATAACAACATGGTTGGATTAACTTTACAACAAAAGGAAATTAGACTGGATTTCTACAGAGTCAGTTTTGTTATTCTAACTAACAATATGATTAATATTGAATGAATAGTAAAGGCCTCATTCATGCTTCGCTTAGCCCAAATTAATGTGACGGATTACCCAGCCTCTGTGTACTGGCACAAATTCCTCTGCCTCCTAGGCTCATTTATCCAGAAAGTCTCACTTCTAAGGGTGTTGACCCTAGGCAAAAAAGAACAGTAGCTGAAGCCTTTGAAGTTTTTGCACCTCATTGCCTCTTCCTCTGGACAACCAGCTTCATGTTTAAGGTGGTAAAAGTCTACAGCCCTAGATGTTGTAGAAGATCAAGTTGGGCTCCTTTGCAGATATGCAGGAGTTTAACATATAACTACAGTAACTTCAGGAATTGTTCCTTCCTCAGGGTGGATCATTTTTTCTTAAATTATTCCCATGCTCCACAATGCCAATGATGAGACCATCCTAGACACAGGCTAGTGCTAGGCTTGGGATTAGCTGCTTGCCCTCCTTGAGGAGCATCCCTGACTCCCCAGGGCACCATGAATTAAAGCTGTTGATGAATAACCCCTTTCTGCCAAGCACCTTAGGAACCAGAGAAGACCATATGGGCTGTGAAAACGACAATATGCACATCAAGCGCTGTTTGTGTTTGCGGTGAAAAAACAAGTCAGTGCAGACTGACATCAATGTCAGCATGATAAAGGCTGAAGAAAAAAATGTAAGCTGTAAATTTATCCTAAGAGGCAGCAAACCAGCCAGGAGCAGGTAACTCCCATCCTTCCCACTGCCCCTGCCCCATCATATCAGTAAGAGTGGAGCAACTCACTGCCAAAATGTAATCAACATGAAGAGCCTTGACTTTGCTTTCTCCTCATCCTTACCTATGCACAACACAAATGAAAATCAGAGGCAGTGGGAACAGTCCCTGTGCAGATGCAGAAGCAGGCAGTTGGCTTTCCAAGAGCTGACATGCTCTCTGTGTTAACCCTTGAAACACCTTCCACATTCCACCAGAGAAGCCTGACTTTCATAAATGCACAGGAAGCACCCACAAGACTGAGTGCCTTTTGCGGTTTCAAGGCCTGGTGATGCTTAAATCCAACACCCACCCCCTGCACCAAAAAAGTCTTCAGCTGGATTTATGGAACTAGACTGAATGGTAGACTGAATCCTACCTTTATCCTTACACGTTCATGGCTGACTCAAAGAAAAGCCACTAAGGATGTAGTGGCACTGCCAGGGTGCTCCCCAGGGTATTGGCACTGACCAATGGGAATCTTACTGACCACGCTTCAACTTCTGTCTCTTCAATCACCAGAAAAATGACCATACTCTATTAAATGGCATTAATTCTCCAGCTGAACCAAGTGCTATGAGTACCTTGTGCTTATCACTTAAATGAAAGCCAGTGTGTAAGCCCTGGGAAGACCAGTAGTGCTGCATTAGGGGCAAAGCAGGAGAAGCAGCTGACGTGAGCACAACCTGGAGGGCACAAAATGGGAACAAATGCACTGAGTCAAACTAGCTGCAGCTTACTTCCCTTCTGCTACTACTGGCAAAGTACTGGGAGAGTGGCACTGGAGATGGCCTTTGGGAGCCAGAAGAGGACAGGGAAACGTGGGAGGAGGAGGACTGAAGAAGGCTCTGATGGTCTGTGAGTGGGAGAGGAGGAGAGCAGGTTGCTCAGAGTGAACATCCAGAGGGAACACTGACATAGCTAGTGAAGGCCAAATATTGTCACATTCCTTCCATTTTTAAAGGCACTCAAAGAAGGCGAATGCCCTACATAGTATAAGGAAGTTTATCCAAGCTAAAGGATAGTGTATGGATCCCACCACTGATATGTTGCCTTCATCTCCTTTTTCAGTGGAGTGCCTGAAAGAAACTAACTCAGGAAACTAATTCAGGTCATTGGGCAAATTACTTCAAAAACAATTATTAATACTATATGCTAGGTAAATCTTAACCGCTCTGTTACTTCAGATAGACAAAATCCAAACCCAATCTCATAGCAAAGCTCGACAATAAACCAATTACTGCTGACTGTGAAACATATGCACATCTTGGAGGCCTTTGATCTTTAAGAATGGATGACAGAAGCTTCTCCTTGCTACACACTTCATACTGAAATGATCTGGCTATGGTGCTGTGACTCTGAACACTGGCACAGACAATTTGACTCAGAAAAAAAAGCTTTATTCCTTCACACTAGTCACTGGTTTGAGCAATGGAAACCACTATTTTGTTCTGTTTTCACCAACTCGTGTGAGAAAGGAATTAGTGAATGCCTTCTCTAAACTGCACGCAGTTGTCACTACCAGTAGCTCCCGCATGACAGTGTTTGAGTCTCCCAAAGGTCTTTCTAGCATCTGCAAAGCACATATCAGTGGAAATCAAAACCAAACCAAATCCCCCCCGAGTCCTCTAAGACAAACAAGAGAAGAACGGGAAAGCATCCTAATATTCTTCCCAGCAGAACTCTACAGAGGCTTAATTTTTATCACTATCATGTAGACTATGTCTGCAAAAGAAAACAAAAAAAGAAAGGAAAAAGAAAAAGTTTCTCCAAGAATATGCATGCAATTTTCATAGCAGAGTAAGTCCTTGAGTCCTGCAAAGGACAAAGCTGTGATCAAGCTAAAGTAGTAGCACCACATTTTCAGCCCTACATGCTCTTAACATTTCACATCTATCAACACTTGTGTGTACTTCCAAAGGTAAAAATAATGAATTCTTACAGAAATGAGCATTCATACATACACCTAGTACATGTTTGACTCTTGACTGGAAGAAAAAAAGGTTTATACATTAAATGGGAAAGCCCTATAGCACAGAATATGGTTCCGGAATGAAAACAATAAAAGAAAATTCCATTCCAATTGTCATAGTTTGTCCTTAGCTAAAAGTGAATCCATGTTTAATTTTAAAGATTTGTCAGTGGGACATACATATGTAGTAGTCTGAGCAAGAGACAGGAAAAGTGACTGGATTTTGTTACTTGTTCTGTTGTTGCTTTGTTTTCATGGTACTTAATTCATCTACAAATTTAACTATTTGTACAAAAGGTTTTGTTAAGCTTAATGACTTCATGTTTTTGAAGACAATCCTTATACAGCCAGTAATGCAGATCTTTGTTTTGATGATGGTAATGGTGTTGAAAACTAGCAAGATAGCCATTCCCCTTCCTGAAAAATACATAGCTTTTATGAACATTTCTAGAAACAACATATATAACTATAGTAATATGGCATTTTGGCACCAAAAAGGATTTGGAGTTTGGGAGAACAAAGAAAGGACTCAACTCCTGGTAGGACAAACATGGTACCAGAATCCAGGGCAGGATACATATGGGATTGATTATACAACAGGACAAACATCTATAATCATTGATGTCAATGAAATACTATATACACAAATACACATAAGACATCTGCACACTTCGCCGCATACTATCTTTTTTCTAAATCTAGCAAGTTTCCCTGCTCCATCATGCACATACACTTTTCCAGGCTGGCTATTACAAGGACAAAAGTCATTTATGCAAGGTAACTCTGCCAGCAAATCCCTCGGGATGGATGAAAAGCAGGAGCTCTCCAGGGCCTACTGCCTGGAGCCCTTTGATCTCAGCTGCACATCTCTGCTTGGCAGCAGGCAGGTATGGCACATGACGGCCCTGTGCCAGCCACATTGTGCATCCATGGCTCCTGGCAGAGAAAGCATGTAATTCCTGTGAAGGAAAACCTCCTCAGGATGCCAGTGGAACAAAACGAAATTACTCCTGGCAGGATGCAGAACAGGGATTTTTCATGCACAGCAGATCTAGGTATCGGTTTGCAGAATGAGAGATTGAAAAACTGACAAGGCAAACACAACTGGTAAGAGTAGGAGGGACAGACAGACACAGAGAGATCTCCCCCCCTCTGAGCCAAAGATAAAGCTTTTGGCAAAAACAAGATTAAGATTTAATTACTAGATAAGAACAATATTAGAATCCCCAAAGGAAAATCCTCTGTTGCTCACAGCAGGAATAAACCACCAAATTAATTTTTGTCAGCGCGTGCATAATCCGGGCCAAGGCAGAAATAACATTTGACTTAAAATTCCTTGTAGAGCACATCTTTGCCTTATCCTGGCAAGGATTAAATATCAATGAATATGCTCAGCTGTGGTATCACAAACCAATAGATTTTCTGGTAAAACAAACACATGGAATAGGTTTTATTGAGCTGATTTCATAAACCAGACCAGGCAGCAAACTCAGAAGAGCTGCCAGTGAACCCAACTTTGCAGCTCCACTCTAAGATGGACAGGGAGACACACTTAATTCCAACTGGGAACATCTGGCTGCCATGATGAGCAAACCCTTCTCCCCACAGCCTCAATTTCTCCTCCAGAAAGACCTAAGTTAGTATGTTTTCGCAGAAGACAAAACAATGGAGTAAGGCAAGTTTGCCAGCTGAACATCTTCTTGGATATCATCACCCAGCAATCACTTCATGCTCTATAAGCCCTGGGGTGCAATCACTGAACTTGGGTGAAGTGGTACCACGAGCTGACTTCAAGCTCTGCACTGCTTGAATCTTCAATACCAAGCTGAATGACTAGTCAGACATCTGCTATAACATGCTTGGGTGGTTTCCAAGAAGCAGATAGTCGAGCACAAACACAGTAGACTAAGCAGCAGGAAGACAATCCCATCTTCCTTTAAAATCATGGCACTTTTCTCAACCTCCACTCTTCTACTGTAAAACCAGAAATTATTGCCAGCTTACAGACTGATTTTGAGAAACACGGAGGCTTTCATACAATACTCATGACTAGTGGAGACTTTTGCTGCAGTGCAGTTAAAATATTATTATGAATATCAACCAGCCTTTTGTCAATGACAGTAAACTTTCTCAACATATGGGGTGGAGGGCTGGTTTTTAATGCCTTTCTTTCCCTTAGCAGGAGAAACTGAAGTCAGTATAAGAGCAGAAAGCTCATCACTTTGGTGAAAACCAATGTGTAAATCCAAAGAAAATAATATCTGGTTATGGGTTTGGAAATTGATTGCAGCAAATTTCCATTATTCACTTAGAGAAGAGAGTGCTTGGGAACTCTGGAAGTCTAGGAAATTAGAGATAGTCAAAGTAACTCCCCTTAAAAATTATTTCTTCAGTAACAGCACAGTAAGTTTTGGTGATCATTTTGGCAGCAAATGCCTCATGAAGTCTTACACCATTATTTATTTCTTTTATTCACAAGCAAGCCTTCAGTCCTTCCCTGCATGCAAGTTTTTAGGGCAAGCCAGCTGGTAAAGAGAATCAAGGGAAATGAAGCATTCACTGAAAGTTTGAGAACTGAGTGTTTCTTGTTGGTCTCAGGAGAGGATCATGAAAAAAACTGTAAGCAGGAGCACGAAGTGTTCAAAGATCTCAGACTTTCATTAATGAGAACTTCCAGTCAGGACCCCACAGCATGTCGAGGATGGAGTAACAAATAATAAGATAATAAGATAATAATAGGAAAGAAGATATGAAAGCTTCCTCCACCAAGATGCTGTCTTTAGCTGATTGTAATGGCAGCTGGTTCAAACCAAAAACTTCCAACACTCTTAAAAGGCAGACAAACTCTAAGTTGAGGGGCATGTGCCTCCCAAATTCAGGCAAGAGGGACACTGTTCCTGTGTTTCACCATCCCCATCATAAAACACCTCTTCATTATATCTGAACTAAAGCTCCCCTCTCTTCGTTTAAAACCATTACCTCTTGTCCCATCACAACAGGCCCTACTAAACAGTTCATCCCCATCTCCCCTATAAGCCCCCATTAAGTATTGAAGAGCCACAAGAAGGCCTCCCCGGAGCCTTCTTTTCATCCCAGTTGAACAGCCTCAACTCTCTCAGCCTTTCCTCATAGGAGAGGTGTTCCATCCCTCTAACCATTTTCATTGCTTTGCTCTGGACCTCCTCTAACAGGTCCATATCTAACAGGTCTTGTGCTGGAAGCACCAGAGTTGGATGCAGCATTTCAGGTGGGGTCTCACCAGAGCAGAGTAGAGGGGCAGAATCACCTCCCTCGACCTGCTGGCCACACTGCTTTTGATGCAGACCAAGGTACAACTGGCTTTCGGGGCTGTGAGTGCACATTGCTGACTCGTGTTCAGCCTCTCATGCACCAGCATCCCCACGTTCTTCTCCACAGGGCTGCTCTCAATCCCTTCATCACTCAGCCTGTATTGGTACCAGGGTAATCATGGCAGTCAAATAAATGCAAGCAGGAAAGAATGAAGAAATTTTACAACACTCTGCACACAGATGTAAGCAGGAAGGGACCAAGAAACTTGAGACACCTCATAGTACAAATCTATAAGTATTTCACCAGCTGATGCAAGTGAAGCTGCACAATTTTGGCTTGTTTAAGAGTAAAACTGGCTGCCACTGCTTCTAGCCTGGGAATACAAATCCACACCTGTTCGATCAGTTGATACAACTGGAAAATACAGATAATACCTGCTCCAGGCTCCAAGCCTCACCTTGCTCACATTCACCATGACCAAGCACAACACAGCTCCAAGAACTGGGCACATAGTCTGGCCAGCACTTGCAGAGGAGCCATGGGACCTGGGCAATCCTCACGGTCCACAGTCCTGTGTCTCAGATACCCCACTCCAGAGACAAAATAGCCATGCTAGACTGAGGGTAGCTCTGGAGCAAAGCACCGTAGCCATTTCCGAGGACCAGGCTCAAAGGACGTGTGTTGGCACACCCCCCCCCCAGGACCACACCAGCTTGCTCAGCAGCAGCTTGTTTAGCTCAAGCCTGCTATCTGCACCCTGTGCATGCAAATATGCCCTTTGCAGCTGTGCAACCCCTCTGGATGTTTCACTGACCTATATTGCCACGTGCACACATCACAGAGCAGCAATGGCGAGTGCAATTTCTTCTGCACATCTCAGCAGTTTTCCGCTGTGCCCACCAATCACCTTGTGCACTGCAGAAAGGACCACTTCCAGCACAACCTCAAGCCTCAGACGAAAACACAGACCTTTGGCTGAGTATTTAGGCATCACCACAGCTCTGACACGCTCACCAATGGGGTGCAAGAGATTGAGCAGTGCAGCTCGAATCACCAGAGGTACAACTATGTCTGAACAGCAGCAGGGCCAGTATGTCAGACACAGCAGGAGTTCACTAAACAGGCCTATTAGCCAGAAAAATAGGGCACACTGCCAATTAAATTATTAACCTCCAGGCACATTTACATGCACCGGACATATTCGGCTTTTCCAGTTTTACTTCTTTTGCTCCACTCAGTGACCCATACATGTCACAGCGCTATACATAGCTAGGAAAACATCTTTATATCATTTTGTAAGTGAAGAATAGCAGACACTAAGTCCTGCAGAAAATCATGACAGAAGTCAAGGGGAGAGCCAGAAGATACATCTCCTGACTCACCATACAATGTTCCATTCATCACATCACGTTTCAGTGTACGAACACATTGCAGACATTGTTGTGCCTGCAACATGTTGATTAAGTTGCGCAAGCGGAAACAAAGGTGGTAAGTATGCAAATTTAAAGCATGTGGGATTTTTACCTAAGTGAACAGTCTCTTTGTTTTCAGTTCAACTTCTTACACAGATGAAGTTATATGCACCTTAAAGTCTTTGTCAGCTGCGCTATAAAAAGTGCCAAGATCTTGCATTTTGAAATCAGTAAGTATAAAAATAAAAAAGAAGAATCATTCAATTTGCATGGTACTATTTCTCTTTCCTCTCTGCTCTGAACTAAATGCATGCTTCCAATCAATGGCACTCTGAGGTCTGTTGCATGGGGTACATTGCCCTGAAGTCCTATCAAAACGCACAGCAGCAGCAGTAGGATCTGCAGCTGGCTGGGTCCCAAAGGCATTGGATCCTCTGACTACATTTACAGTCACAAATTTTTGACGAATTAAAGCTGAAGGAGTGACATTCTTTCATTCCTCAGGTTCAAATAATTCATTTTTTAAGCATGTCAAAACTTCTAAAAATCACTTAAATCATAGTCATGGGTGCTTTTTTCTGAGTCTGAACAGGGAAAGTACTGACATAAGCATGCTGGGGGAAGCTCTGCAGCATAGGAAACTCCTAAGTATAGCTCCCATTGGTTTTCAATGGGAATTATGCTCTTCAGTCTCACAAATGCTTTTGAACATTTACTCTACAACGCACATCTTTCTTTGTAAGCTCCATGCTGAGCAGCTCTGCCTTTTGGCAATGGGAAATGCCTGACTGCTCTCCTGATGCAACGCAAACAGAGAAGTGAAAGAAAGAGACAAAACTGACCTTACTTCAAATCACAGAGCAGGGTTGTCTATAATAATCAGTTCACAATAAGAATACCAAAGAAAGGTTTCCATAAGTTAATATATTTGACAGGGCATTTTGAGAGGCTCAGGGAAGTAGAAACCACTTTTACATAGTCAGAACAAAAGCAGCAGGCAAAACCAGGTGTTAAAAAGCCTCTAACACTGTGGAGTTTCCCTCAGTAGTCTGTTTTGAGTCATATTTTAATTTCACACAGCTGTAAGGTGAACATCATCTTACTCGTAGGCTCTAGCACCATCTAGCTTGCACCTAAGGTAACTAACTAAGGTCCATTACTTCTCAAGTAGGGAAATCCTTAATTGTGTCATTTCCTCTGAGTGTCAGCGTTTTGGTTATTTTAGTTACTTTGACATAATAATCCAAATGAAAATAAAAACAGTGAGAACAAAGCAGCCTTACTTGTTAAAGAGGCCCCTTTATGGAGCAATTCCTGCAGCTGTATCTTTTTCCATCTGTTGGTTTCTCTGTTCCCTCTTTTCCATGCTTGAATCCTACCAAAAATATGTTACGCGCGTTAAACATTTCTGAAGTTTACATTTCAAATTTTGTTTGCTTAAATAAGGTTCCTTAGAGGAACTCATTAAGTAAAACAACAAAGAATGGGTCAAAATAATACACCACTGATTCTTATTCTAAAAGAAAAATCACCAAACAGTGTGGAAAATAGAGTTGCTGCTCCTCACAGTCAAGGCTGATGGTCAGTATTGGGAATGACTTTGCTCACGGGAGATTGAGGTGGCTCCTGGTGTCCCTCATGCCCACAGAAGCCATCTTGATGCACCCTCTGGCTCATAGCTCAGATGCAGGCAAAGCAAGTGAGAAAAAAATCTTCAGCAAAACACTCAGCAATGTGAGAACTCAGTTTAACCTGAGTCACCCAGCAAAGTATACAACATGATTCCATTCAATACCTGAGCTGACAAACTCTCCCGCCCAGATTCCCTAAAGCAAAATTCATAGTTACAGAAACTGTGATAAGAACCTGTGGCAGATGTCAGAAGACCCCTCCTGAGGAGTCAAGAGGGCTGTTCCTCTTCCCCTAATCTTTGGCAGAAATGCCAGGAGAGCTTTTACAAGTTGTGAGGGCTTTCTAGTTATGCCACTGCAGGGCTCATCAGCAATACTGGTAGAGACCTTACCTACATTTTTGGGGTGAGCTTCCAGCTGGCTTGCCCATTTCTCTCTGAAAAGCACCACAGAGCTGAACACTCACTCATATGGCACAGGTCTACACTGCAGCAGAGTGTAACAGAGGATGAAGCTTGCAAACCAACTGTGTGCAATGCCACTGGGGGAGGTCACACTGAACTAGTACTCATGTTGTCCCCATCCTGAAGGAGAGCAGACAGGTCCGAAGGCCATGGTGTCTGCAGTGCTGGCAGCCCTGGGGTACAGCCTTCGCTCCTCCACTGCAAAGGAGTTTGGCGAAAAGGAGCTGGGGCAGGCACTGATCTAGGGATTGTTCCCATTTTTGCTGAGCTGAAGCTCTAGGGAGGAACTCAACTGGTTTGTTTTCCTGACAGCAGCTTCCTGACTAAATCAGCCAGTGACTTACAAAGTGGTGCTGCCAAAAGCACAGTAATACAGGGAGCCTGTCACGATCAGGTGTATCTAGGCACAAAGCAAAACCTATCCTTCTGCCTAAGCTGCAGTATAGCTTTATGTGTTTATGGGAAAAGCCCTTAAGGCTGTCAGTCAGAAGCTTTCAACTTAATTTTGCAAACATGGTAAGTCTTCACGATTTGAGTCTTTTTTATACAAGGTGATGAAAAACACAGGAGCCAGGCTCAGCAGGGACAGTGCCCTTTAGAGCAATTTAGAGATCCTCAGCTCAGCACTAAGCCAGGGCAAACCATTTTCAAAAACCGCATTTTCCTGCCTGCAGGTTACAATATGCTCACAGAGGCAGAAAGCTCATTACTGGCCCTAATCTAAAGGCTGTCCTCCCTGACTTGGTGTCCGCTCGACATGCCCGTGCCACCGTATCCTGCACAGGGGGCTGGGCCCCTCGGAGCGCTCCCACCCCCGGGAGCTCATGGGGCGGGCAGCCAGAGCACGAGCACGGTGACAGACTGGAGGCGTTTGGCAGCACAGAGGGATTTCACAGAGGACGCTCCATCTGTCACTGTGTTCTGCAGCAGAGCTTGACCTCGCTAGCACTAAGGAAGCCCTAGCAGATTAACATTTAATGATGCTTTCAGTTTCAGCCCTTGTAGTTTTTCAGCTCTCAGAGGGCAGACACGAAAAAGAAAAAAAAAATTCATATATTATGTACAGCATAAGGGTCTTCTTGCAACTGTGTCCTTTACTATGTTTGATTCAGATCTTTTTAATTCTTTATGCATTGAAAAAAAAAAAATCTATGTATATTTTAGTCCAGAAACAGAACATCAGTTGCCTCTTCTATACAAAGACCATTTTTGTTTTGATTTGTGTAACCATCATACCTAATTCAGTTTAAGTAAATAAACACAAGGGGATATGGGTTTTGGTAGTTGTCTGAACAGAAGCAAGGAAACTAAACCTTGCCAAGACAGATGGATTAAGCAAGATCCTTCGTGTCACTCTTTGTTGCCTTGAAAAACACATCTAACCACATAACTTAATGCAAAAACAAATCCTTAAGGGACAATAAAGTGAAGCAGAAACACAGAGTTTCCATTCTATTTGTTAAGCACTTCTATCCATCTTTTTTCATGTTCTGCTTGTGAAGCATTCAGCTTGTGCTCCACGCTGAGGAGCATATGTGGACAAAGCACCTGGAGGTCTACTGTACGTTCCCAGAGGAACATCGGTGCTACCTGGAGCACCAGCTGACGTCAGTAAGATTATCTACAAGCACAGAAGACATTGAAGAAACAACATTATGGTATGAACATTCATGAAATATATATATGGTGTCAAGGCTGAGCCTCTGATGATTTAGATCAGTATTTGTAGGAAATAATGACCTGGAAGACAGATTTACATGAGAAAGTAAAGGGACAAATGTGATGGCCCAGGAGGGAGAAACACAAAAGCCAGCAGAGAGATCCCAAGCTGTTGAACATTCCTGGAAGATAAGGATAAGAATTTTAATTTGGGGATAATATTTACCAAAAGACAAGGCAATAGTCAGATCCTTAAAGCAAGTAGATCACAAAGTGATAAGACAACTGCCAAGAGGATAATTTGTGCTGCTTCAGCAATGGTGCTGTTGGGGGAAGCTAGATGGGAATGCATGGGGGAAAGCATCAACTCAATACCAGTACTGGTCATTTCAGCAGCCAGAGCCCAGCTGCTATGTACACAATATTAAGGAAAATACCTGAGATGGTAAAAGTCCAATGAAAGTAAGAGCTGTGCAGTCATGAGGGAAAAAACAAGGCAATTAACCTGCCCCACTCAGTAGCCTTTTGGAGTTTGTTTTTTTAAGTAGTGCCCATGAGCCTTCAGCTGCCAGCCACGCAATGCTCACTAGTACCCTACCAGCAATGAGGTTACCACAGCAAGGTGCTAGTACAGGCTTCTTTGCCTGAAGAAATCAGAGCTTCAAAAACTATTATCATTGCCTAAAAAACTGACAAAAGTAAATTGGGAAGAGGGTAAGTCAGAACTTTTTTTTTGCAGCCAAGATCCTCCAAAGTAAGAAAAAGAAATTGCTTTTTAAGGATTAAAATTGCAAAATCTTAAGGTTGCAGCAAATTCCAAACCAGCCTAGAAACTGAGAATCATGACTTTTGAGGAAAGGGTGTAAGACCCAGCACTTGAGCTACGAGCCCACCAAAGGGGTTCTACTTTAAAATATACAAGGCTCCAAAAATACGCCCACTGAATTTATTAGAAGAACCTTCAGTTCTTCTAAAACCTTAAGAGAGATCACAAAAGAGAAGACGCTGCACACATTTTCTCAGGAGGTACTTTTACTGGTAAACTTTAGAAAATAAGGGAACTTGGTAAAAGTTTAAAGGGTAACATTCAACCAAAATAAAGAATTCCACAAAGCATTGACTTAGCACATGGTAACCCATGCAACTTAGCATAATCCAACCCATCCAGTCTCAAGCTACCCAAAATATTAAGAAAGAAGATTAGGAGAAGAAGTAAAGAAAGAGAGAGAAAAAGAGGAAAATTATAGCTACCACCCCTAGATCCACCGCAGATCCAGCTACTGGAGTCCAGGAAGGCAGCAGGGTTCAAACAGCATGGACACCACATGTTGCTGCTTTTACTTGCTTTGTCCCCCTGTGGCCATCTGCCCTGTTGCCCCCAGGTAGGACTTTTGAATCACTGGCCACTCTGGAACTCTGGGGTGGGGTGAGGGGCAGTGCTCCCAGTGTGCCAGCCATTCTGGAGTTGGGTTAGGGAGAAAAGGGGGTGCGGTATAGGGGAGTGCTCCCTCAGCTGCTTTTGATTGACAGCTGCCCTGGGGTTGCCCATGGAGGCTCCAACAGGCTGGGGTATGGGACAGGGCATTACCTCACCTTCATGAAATTCAACCTGTCTATTCCCCACACACACATACACACTTGAGTTGGTCTGAGTCAGTAATTAATAGAATACTTTAGTGTCTCATAAACGGCCCCCTATAAAGGCTTACAACACCCACAATAAGATAGAGAACAACTCCATTCACAGATAGTCAGGGCTTGTGCTCAACAGCTCAAGTCAGAGCAGATCTGGCTTATAGGAAACTTTCTTCATCTTAGTGTTGTACAAGGCCATGGGTTTAATGCTGCAGGTATTTCACATCTTCGTGGCCATCTCTGTTCTAATGTGCTGTAGTTACTGCTTCATTTTGTTAACAAGAGAGAACTGAAAAAATACATGCTAAAGTGATTGCCTAATCATCACATCAAATTAATTTAAAATAAAATTCACTGTGATCAAATAGTTATTTACAAAAAAGCAACACACAGGGCACATTACTTGTTTGGGGTGAATCTCACCCAGTCTGAACAGATAGCCTTTGTGCAAGGAAGGTTTACAGAGGAAGAAAGATCAAGGCTGTGTCCCAGCAGCCTTTGGACTAATTTTAGGAATCAGAGCATCCTTCCTGCTGCTCCATCACATTCCATTTGAGAATTATTCTTGTCCTATTGCTGTGCATCCTGAGGAACCTCTGACGCCTGAGTCAGTGCTTTCCCTTGCAGAAATATCCTGACCCACTCCATTCTCCCTCTACCATCAAGGTAAAGGCCATGAGAGTCCACATGAAGAGCTTGCACACTTTATGCCTCCAAAACACAGGATTGACAACAGAAGTCCTCTGTCACTCCCATCCCCTAATGACATCTCTTAATCTAGGTTTTCAGTGAGGAAATGTGCCAGCCAAATGCATAATGCATTATTTGTAAGTAATTTAACCCAAAGAGCTTTGTTCCAAACTCATGTAAAGCTCTGCAGATATAACAAAGCACTCAGGACACAACTGATTTTAGGAATCAGCAATATGCTTTAAGCAGAAATCTCAACTTGTAAATACTGCATTCTGGCCCAGCAGATTTCCCTCCTGATAGACCATGACCACTTCATAATTCTAAGGCAAAACCATGAAGATTAATAAAAAGCAGAAAAAGGATTTTAATCAACACAGCCAGCTGGCCTGTGTTTTGGATTATGTTGTGGAAGGCAAAGTGTAACATTGAAATTGAATGAAAAATGCAAAGCACTGATTACCCTGCAGACTATCTACCAGCTAAATTAACATTAAACTCAAATTTGCAAATCCCATGTTTGTATTACTGTGTTAGGCAATTGTGATATATTTAACATCAACTAGAAATTAAAACATCTGCTTTTAAAATAATTAGTTGTGTTTCAAATCCTGTTCATAAAAGTCATTTTCTGTCTGTTACTAAGAAGATGACCTATTTTAGATCTCATCCTTTAAAAGTAAAGTATTGTGATGAGTTCCTTTTCTGGAGGGAGTAAAGCAGGACACAGGACATCTGGAAAGCAGCTAATGAGGGATGAGGAGAGGGAGCCTTCTCAAAACCTGGGAGCAGGAAGATGAAGGCTTTTCCTATATAGGGGCATACAGTCAAAGGATGCACGCAGCCAAAGGATGGGAGTTATGGTCCACAGAGGAACAGCTCTGGGTGCCTGGAAGAAGGTGTCTCCTCCGAGACACAGACCCAGAGAGGTGTTGGAGGCTGCAGCCTGGCTGCTGCTCCTGGTCAGCAGATGTAAGCTGCTGCCAGCTGCTGTGGGGTGAAGGGAGAAGGAGGGAAACAAGCTGGCTGGACCCAGGCCAAGAAGCAACAAAAGGCTTGTGTGCCATTGCCACATCACCCTGCCCCGCCAGCCGCCCAGCCTGCAGAGCACCATAGCAACCAGGGTTAAAATTGGGTCAGGATTGCCAGTGCAAAACTTGTTAGGGTTTGCACTGAAAATGTTCATTCATGTGCTGTTTTGACAGAAAACATGCTATTTGGTGAAGCTGAAGAGGGGAGAGGAGACTGTGTTTATGTAGAAATCAGTGAGTGAAGTGCTGTGAGTGCATTAATTTTTCTTTTTTTAACCTACACTGTACCTGGACAAGATGCACTAGTACTAACTAAAGTGCCATAGCATGTCTTGAACCTTACTGAGGTTCCAGGCAGCACCCACAGTGCCCTGGGAGCATCAGCCAGGCTGCTGATACCTGCTACTGACCACCTGCTGGCACTCCCCAAGGCTTGACAGGAGAGGAAGCAAGTCAGTGGACAAATATATGTAATCTAGGACTGGGACATGCTTATGCCTTGGTCTTTCCTTGGAAAGCACTGTCCTTTCAGCTAAAGAATTTTAAGAGCGGGGGTTATAGCCAGCAACTGCTGCTCCAGGTATTATGTGATGGTTTGCAGATGTTATTTCAGTTCATATTAGAAGAATTTAACAAATACTATGCGTGTATAAGAGCAGGGGAGGGAGCATGGAATGTAACAGTGAAAACCGTTTCTTCCAATTACTTGATTACCACTGTCCAGAAAAAGAAATCATTCACATTTTTTCTGAAGAAATATTTCTGTAGCCTAACAAGGATTTTGAGTTAATACGCCAAGATAAAAGCATTCTAACTGAAAAGCTAAATCTAGACTTATACTGTATACTCCTCACTGGGCCAGCCACCCTGCTCAGTGGGACCCAGCGGCATCGCCCACGCATTTTCAAAGCTGTTTGCCTCGACTTCTCTGTGAGGTCCCTGCTAGTCGCAGTGTGCTGAGGGGTTCAAGAAGGCCAATGGTGTTCTGGCTTGTATCAGAAATAGTGTGGCCAACAGGACCAGGGAAGTGATTGTCCCTCTGGATTTGGCACTGGTGAGGCTGCACCTCGAGTCCTGTGTTCAGTTTTTGGGCCCCTCACCACAAGAAAGACATTGAGGTGCTGGAGCATGTCCACAGAAGGGTAACAGAGCTGGGAAAGGGTCTGGAGCACAGGTCATATGAGGAGTGGCTGAGGGAGCTGGGGGTGTTTAGCCTGGAGAAAAGAAGCTCAGGGGGGACCTTATCACTCTTTACAAGTACCTGAAAGGAGGTTGTAGCCAGGTGGGGATCGTGCTCTTCTCCCAGACAACTACAGCAGGGCAAGAGTTGTACCAGGGAAGGTTCAGGTTGGACACCAGGAAGAATTTCTTCATGGAAAAGATGGGTAAGCATTGGAATGGGCTGCCCAGGGAGGTGGTGGAGTCACCAACCCTGGAAGTATCCAAGACAAGGTGGTGTTCAGTCAAAGGTTGGACTCTATGATCTCAGAGGTCTTTTCCAACCTAAACGATTCTGTGTTTCTGATTTTTCAAAAGTGCTGAGCACACTGTTTTACTAAAACAGGACCTGTTTGATTGGTCCCAAACATATATAATCCTGAAATATCTGAGTATCTCAGTGTGTCTAATACATTTACCCTTATAACACTGACCCATTTCCAGATCCTCTTCTCCTTCATGAAGTATAACAATTAGTGAAGTTTTATTAGTGAGCAATGGAAGCATGAAGGCTTCATCAGTGGCCCCAGGTCTACAGAGGATCAAGAGTGCATGCCAGCCTCCTTGTGTCACAGGTGTTACCCAAAGCTCTGGATCTACAAATTAAAACTTCCCAAACATCCTGTTTCAAAAAGCACCATCTCCCCTAAGAAATCTGAGAGACATTCTTTTGTCTGGAATGAACTAAATCCTGGCTTTAAACAGAACAGAAAATTTACAAGGTGATATGATCAGCCTCCCTGTTCTGCTTATTAATATTTTTTAAGGTGTTGGCCAATTAGAATCAAATTTGATAGAGGCCCAGTCTTATTATGTTTTTACAAGATTCAAGAAAATCTGAAGCCAAGAAGTGGAAAAGTTCCAAAACTGGTGCCCACAGAAAGAAACAGACAGGAACAATATAATATTTCCAAAGGCAGGTAGGAAATCCCTGTGTGAGAGAGCAGCCAGCTATTCCCCATCAGTATGAGAACAGCTCAAATTAGAGCCAGTCCTGCCTTTTGCCTTGTCCAACAGGTAGGGAACATAGGAGGAAGTAAACATCTTTGGAGGAGCAATCCACAAAAGCCAGCAGAGCAGCTGGGACTTTTGTAGTGGCAGACTGTTAGGACACAAATCTGAAGAAAGTTTTTTCTTTGTAGCACAGTTTAGCTGCGACATTAACAGAATTATTCCAGGATGAAGGTAAGATCAGTAAATGATTCCTATAATGAGTTTCCATCAGTTGTGTTCAATGCTTCCAAGTGTACTATAAAAGCATGTCTTCATATAAAGCAACATATCATATAAAGATTTTACAGCACTGCAATTTATAAATTATGATTAATTTTGTGTATCTTGAAACTAATTTCTATACCTACAATGAACTGGCTTATTTTAAACACACTGCAGCACTCAGATCATCAGAAAGAGTAAACCTGACATAAATCAGGTTTTCATTTTGCAGCTGAATTGACTTAGGTTCTATGCAACGGGTTTGTAATTTAAGAAGTCAGTGACTACTGACTGAGCAAATTCTTGGCCTGTGAGCAGAACAGCAACAGCAAATCTTAATGGAAGTCTTTTTCTGATTCTATAAAGCAAGCCAAAATCCTAGAAAAACATAGATAAGCAGGACTTAATCAAAAGCTCACCTCCAGATCTCACTTTAGACCTGTGCTGTGCAGGACTCCAAATTCAGCTTTGGGACTGCTAACTTCTCAGGGTGGGCTCACATCATCTCACCAGACAGCCTCCTCACTACCTACCAGGCTTCTGAACTAGAGTCATTTGAACTGAGCTGCAGTCAGAGACCAAAATGCCTATTTGCTCACAGCTGTCTACAGCTTCAGCTGGGGCTTTGCCTGAAGGCTATCAGCAATTCCAGATGCAGATTCACACCTCAGAACCACTTGTTCTGCTCTTCTGCCTTGTCCTTGGTTTTCATGAGGTGACCATGCAAGATTTTCAGCCTTTAGAGCCTCCTTGCTTAGTGCACTAGCCTTTGAAATGATCTCAGGCTCTTACTTAAAATGGCGCTGCCACCTCTAGATCAAACTTAGTGAAAGCAAGGTGAGATAATTTGTGTTACAGTCAAGTAAAAATATGAATTGCCACATCATGTTCTTGTTATGTGCAGCATGGTTGAGACCCAGATCACATGGTACTAAATTGCCCTGTTCTATCCCTTCCTTTGCCTCTTTAACAAAGAAAATAGTTGCTATCCCACACGCATCTCATCCAAACTCTTAACTGCAGAAAGCTTTCTGATGACAGGAAGCACTTGGAGCTTATATTCTCCTGCTGCAGTGCTCTGTGCCACTGGAAAGAGTATTACAATCCAGAACAGTGATGAAAACGAGGTGGATCTACAAAGGTACAATTTTTGTTAAAAATGCACACACATTTTCGTCTGTAACTGACTCTTCCCACAAGTATGGACCACAAAAAACTAAAGGCACAAACTTCTGATGATTTTGGATCCAGATTTCCAAGTCCAGTTAGTCTCTGGGACATTACAGAACACGTGGTTTACCCCATAAACACCTCCCAGGAAAAAAATAAAACCAAAACACACACACACACACACAAAAATCTCATGCGTTTAAGATCAAACTAGTGAGTCGTTTAAGGAAAAAAAAGCCAGACATTGCAATTAACCCCAACTGAAGCACATACATCTAAAAAAAAATCAGTGAGAAGGATATCCTTAAAGGAAATCCCAAAATAGTGACAAAAGAAATGCCAAATGAAGGCACAGAAACAAATTAAACTCTCTCATCACACTGTCAGACAATAAATATACAAATAAGACACACTGGTGTTTACAAAGACTTTTTTAGACAAGAATTTTTCTTCCTAATGTTTCCCTTTCACTGCTAAATAATTTCATTCAGAAAACAGTTGTTCAAATGTAACTTTTACATTAAAGATCTTTAAAAGCCTATAGTCTCCCTATTACGTTTACTTTCTCTAATCTAAACAAAATGAAGGATTGATCTAAACATACCCCACAACACTATTTATACTGTACTTAATTATTACATCTGATTTCCTTTTGAGCAATGTGAAATTTCATTCAAATAGCTTTTCCTTACAAATGTGTTTCCTAAATATAAACAGAAAGGCTTTTCCCATGCAAACATGTATCCATATGCAACTTAGAAAGCTATGCAAGCCATTATTCTTCTCAAAATTTCTATTGAAATTCACACTAACACAAATCACAAGCACCAAGAAAAAAAATAACCTGAATTTAAGAGTAAATAGTTCATTCCTGCTGTACAGTTTCAGGGGAAAAAAATGTAGCTGAAACAGCTGAAACATACCTTATTCAAACAGCAGTAGCATCATTAAATCACACAACTGTGACAGTAATGATGGGTCTGCTTTCTGAAATGGAAACACAGACCACGGAATTGACCTGTTGTTCCCTAACTTACAACACTTATTTCGAGGGCATTTGCACAGTGCTACATTTCTTTTTCAGAGTTTTGTTTGGTTTTGGTTTTGTTAGTGAAAAAGAAATAGATTTATATACATACAAAAGGGCAGCTACTAAAAGAAGGCATATGCCTGTAGGACAGAAGCAGTCTCCTGACTGCAACCAACATTTTATCATCTTCCCATCTTGTGACAACTGGAGTGTATTCTAGCTGAGCAGAGCTCCTACCCATTTGTTCTTGTGTCTATATGTGTGCTATATGTACAATATCATATAACTTCACTATGATCAATAGGATTATTTTATTTACACATCATGTACTCCATTGCCTCATATCCTTTTAGACACTGTTTCTGGAAATGCAGAGCTGTGGTTGTTGCCAAACGCTTTATTTTTCTACTTTTTTTTTATTATTTAAAAGTGAAACAAACAAGAAAATGCCATACAACTCAGCAAGAGGTTTAAAAAAATATCCAGGGTCATTCACAAGTCTCTTTTTCATATCAAGAATTTCCTCATCTTTTCCCCAAAGAACAGAATGTTTGGAAACATTTTAGTTACACTGCCGATAAAAGTAGAAGTAGTAATCAGTAAAAAACGTTCCAGCAAAATAAGGGTCTGTCGAGCAGCCAGCAAAACCCTGCAGAAGAAAAATGAAGGAGATTCATATAAGATATTCTTTCAGTTGAAATGCTATTTGTCTTTTGCTGTGTTGCCATTTGAAAAGGCTTACCGGTACAGCTACACGGAAATAGTATGCGCTGTCATACAACTTAGCTACAGGGAGAGTCCAAATATGGTGACGCCCCTAGAAGATAAATGAGAGATTAGATAACCTTATTTCCTGAGAAACTGGAGAGAAGGTTAGGCTCTGGAAACATTTAATTGACAAATGCAGTGCCAAGTAATTACGATAACAAGCCTTGGTAGCTATAGTCAAAGTATTTAAAGAGCAAGTGCTGACTTCAAACCCTGCAAATGTGGGTTTGCTCTGATCACCTCTGCACAGGAACTGACAGGCATCTAACTCCCACTGGCACTCAGCTGGCTCTGAATAACTGAACTCCCTAATTTCTTTTCTAAGCAAATCCCAAAATAAATAGGGATTGTTCCTGATTTGCCAGGTGGCCTGAGAGCTTCAAGTTGTAACAGCGACAAATGGCAGTTCTGCTGATTTTGGAATAGCAACTTCAGTAGTCCTCAGAAACAAGAAAGTTCCTCTATAAATTCTAAAGCTATAGGTAGTGTCTTCACTCAGTATTTCAAAAACAAATACAGGCAAGGTTTCATGCTGTCTTTCATTACAGGGTTCTGCCATGTACAAATTAAACAATATATTTTGTATCTGAAATGTTTATGATACACTGAATTAAAAAAAAAATCAATCCTCAGCTCTCCTTAACCTAATGATCCATAGTAACTTCTATTTCGTCAGTTTCTAGTGTCTCAACTCCTTCGTCTTTCTCTCCTCCCTTCACTTTCTGACACATCCTCTCTGCTGGAGATGATATGTTCATATGATAAAACTTACATGAGACTGCTGAGTCCAAATGACTGCTGTCCTGCCTTTTGGTAGGGAATAAGCCTTCCAATCCCTACGAAAATCCTCTTGAAAGAAACCTCTTCAACTAGGCAGCATTTCTAGTCTGAGTCACGTCAAATCTGAATGCTCACTGCTGGAGATTTGTTAGCTTCAGTCTTTTGAAGTGGATTTCAGCTTGACACAGGAAATCTCTTTGACCAGTTTTGTCACTAAGCTTCAAGGACATTTATGCATGGCGAAAATCTCTATGTCTGACTTAATTTCAGTTCTGTTGGAATTACAGCAAACTTGGTCAAAACAGAAAATTTTGGCTTTCTTGGTCAAAACAGAAAAGTTACAAGAGAAGCTTGTAACTTTTTGCAAGGGTATATGAAAAGTTGATCGGAACGTCAGCTGAAGACTGGAGGTATCTCAACTGCTCTAATTTGACAAAGCACCAAAAAAATATTTTAAATCAATTAAGAGTATATTATATATGGCACCATAGATCAGAAAGCTAAAGAAGACCCAGAAATTACTTCCAAATTCAGGGATGTTTCTCTTACAATGTGTTCAGAAATGCTATTAGCCTTGCTTATGCCTTTCCTAGTGTTTTAGCCAGAATAAACATTCCCAAGCAAACATTGACAAATGGAGACCTTGAAAGAGTCTTATATTTCCAGGGAATTGAAGAGAGTTTAAAGCCTTCATTAATTTACTGGAGATGCTCAAAAGTTTGTAAGAGCTGGTCACTAAATATTTTTTTTTTACTGGTAAAAGCTAACATGTTTTAACGGACTTTATTCCCATTGAAGCAATCCAGAGAATGACAAGTAAACTCTTGCTTTTAAAATGAAGAGTTTTCCCTAGAGGGATTTATTAGTAAACTCATGTTCACACAGAAATAGAGGGGAATACTACCATTGTTTCCAGTAAATTGAAGACTTTAAAAGTGGAATTCATTACCCATAAGATAATAACAGAAATCTAAATTAGATGAGAGTTTGGAGGACTCTGTCTCCTAAAGTCCTGAGTGATAAGTTATTCCCATTTTTTAAGTACCTCTGGAGTTATAATGAGTTATAGTGGTGACTTAGGCTGAAGGAGACTCAAAACTCTCCTTCCAGAGAAACGCTGGATAGATTTTAATAAAAGTCAGCAGAAAAGTGACTCCAACAAAAAGATTTCATGTCATTATGGCCATGCCAAAGCCAGCTATGACTGACAGACTCAAAGCACCACTGGATATCTACTACCTTAACCAAGACCAGAATTCTGCAGCCATTAATTTTATAAAAATGATCCCCACGAGCCAGAGTATTGCTGCAGAAATCTTACCTGTGTGGTTTCTAGGAAATCTTTCCTACTGTTTCGGTTTGAAGAATAATAGGAGCAATAATTTCCAAATGTGACTTTGCAGAGAAATATAATTAATGGCTCTGTGGTGCTTCAAGAAACAGAGAAAAATAAGGATTAAAATTATTTTATTAAAAATAAAATCAGTTCCCCCAAACCACAAACCAATATTCAAAATAAATTTATACTCAGTGAAACTCTGATTATGATGTATTAATCCCTACATGGCAGGGCTGTACCATTAGTTTATAATGGCATACATTTAAAAGGCAAATCTTCAGCAGCTGTAGAAAACACGTAGACGCTTCAGGAGTGCTGTTATATTTCCTCTTATCTGAAAAAGGCAGACGTTTGCAAGGATAACATTCAAGATCAAAAGACTGGACAAGCCATTCCTTGGAAAGACAGAAGTCATGAAGTGTCATCAAGGAGATTGTTTGGCGGCTGTTCTGGCTATCACTATTTTCTCAGAGAACTCCAAAAGAAAGGACTTGTTACTTTTGGGAGAACCCAGTGGAGTTGGGCTTTTGAGGAGAAAATGCCTGCTGAGAGGATTAAGTCTGCTCCTTATTCCTGCTGTAAGTCACAATTTTATGTGTTACCACAAGTTCCTGCACAAGAATCCCCTTTTACAGGGCTTGGCACAACAGGCCCAAAAAAGGTACCCTCTGGAGGTAATGACGTATGTGCCTAATAATATTTCTCTACACCAAAAAAAAATCAAATCCCTAGGCCAAAGGCCACAATCCTGCCACTATATGCATACACGTCTGCTCAAATGATTATTAGGAAAAAACTTTAAGACTTCTGGATTTTAATATTTGTAACAATGGGTGAAATTGTCATTGGGCTGAGAATGGTATTGGGCCTATGCTACAGCAAGGGATCTACTCAGACATCTACATTAAGAACTTAGTTGTGCATAGATTTATCCCACTCCTCTGAAAAGGACAAATTTGTGTCACAATAACCATCAGACAAGAATTTCTATCAAATAAGGAACTACTGTTGCTTTTTGTATGTGTTGTCTTTAATTGTACTTACTTTATTTCCAGTGAGATTTCTACATCCATGGGTGTGTATTTGTTAACAGGAATAACAAAGCTGTAATTTCCAGAGCTAGAAAAGGTTGCATTAATACACTTAGGATTTGCATTTAAATTTAAACAGAAAAAAACCCACAAAAAGGTAGCAAAGACTCCTGCATGCTAGAGTAAGCAACTGTGAGCAGGAGCCAGCAAAGTAACCATGCCACATTAATGGTATTTTATTCCACCACAGCATAATAAAACAATTTACTTACCTACACTGCAGATTTTTACTGCAATAGCGATTGTCAATGCTTTGTTGAGTTTCCAAAATCTGTATGGAACTGATTGTTGTATCAATCCCTAAAAATATTAACAATAATGGTTTATTCTTGATTATTTCAAGAAATAATTTCAAGAAATCTTAGATAAGAGCATAATAAAACTGCAGTTAATACGGTAGCATCTACCCTCTTGATTGCCACTACAGGACTTGCTGCAGGTCTAAATTAGTGCTCATTTAAAAGCCTCTGATTGATTACCGTCATTCTGCCATTATAGGGGAGATATGATTCTTGTTCAGTTTGCAAGGACAAATATCCTGGGAACCTAAGATTGTACCATTTTCTTTTGGGCAGACACTGAAGGCAATTTTGATGGCAGCCCAGGTAGAACATAAATGTGTCGATATTCATTTTAATGTACTAGAAACCATGCTCATGCAACTAATCATTACTTTGAAAAACATTATCTTTGTTGAGAGAAACAATATGGAATGGAAAAAAACTTGTTTCTACTCCTATGTGCAAGAAGACTACCCAACTTTAATGAATATTATAATTCCTTCATAAAATGTTGCCTTGAACTTGCAAGAACTTTTGCTTTTTCAAGAACTTTGTAATATGCTACATATAGGTGAAGAGTATAGCCACAATGATACTGTTTTTTGCCAAGGCAGATTAGCCCTGCAGAGAGTTAGGCAGCAAGTACCAATGTTCTTGCTAACACAGGAGCACAGCTTCTGCTTTCACATCTGGCCCAGGAATCGCTGCAGTGAGTTGCATCCTGAAGGGCTTATTTCTTCTGAATACATCTATGGCATCCAATCGGTGAATGTCCACAGTTAAACCTGCAGCATCTCAGATTCCTAAGCCAGCTCATTTCAGTTTGAACTTTGGAGGGTCCTCTGAGTGGAACTAGGCTGACATGCCAGTGGTTTGGGGAAGGCCCAGGTGTGGAGGGAGAGCAGGAGTCATCAGCAGATCACTGCACTCCAGCTATTGCCTATGGCATCAAGCTGCTGGTATTTTAAATCCTAGAATCATAGAAAATCCTGAGCAGGAAGGGACCCACAAGAATCACAGAGTCCAACTCTAAGCCATGTGTCTGAGAGTGCTGTCCAAATTCTTCTTGAACTCTGTTAGCCTTGGTGTCATGACCACTTCTCTGGGGAGCCTGTTCCACTGCCTGACCATCCTCTGGGTGAAGAACCTTTTCCTAGTATCCAGCATAAACCTCTCCTGACACAGCTTCATGCTATTCCCTCAAGTCCTATCTCTGGTCACCAGAGCAAAGAGATCAGTGCCTGCCCCTCCACTTCCCATCGTGAGGAAGCTGTAGACCACTAGGAGGTCTCCCCTCAGTATCCTCTTCTCTAGGCTAAACAAAGTGACCTTGGCCACTCCTTGTAAGGCTTCCCCTCCAGACCCTTCACCAAGTCTTGCAATAGGGTGCAGAAAGCACAAGGAAGACCAGGTTTAGCAGGGCCAAGCCTGTTCTTCACGTCGCACTGCGCACAATAGTTTTGTGTTTCTGTTCCTCTGTTCAACAGCAATCATTCCCTACTTTGCAGGCAAACTTGATGATTATAGGCTGACCTATTCTCTGATTATAAAACATTTGTGTGGTAGTATATACTTAACTTGCAGCATGCAAAAATCCACACATATGCTTAAGTGACAAAGGGAAATTGAACATATTCATCTCAAAGAACTAGCACAGAAGAACATTCCCCTATGACACAACATCTTATTACAACACTTATCATAGTGATGCCTCAGAGGACTTTTTCTGAAGTGTGTACCCATGTAAAAAAAATTAGAAGGGGAATGATTTTTCCCAGATCATCCCACTGGGGCACACCTTTCTTCTGTTCCTCATATGGCCCTGGGTAGCAACCTGCTTTAAGTGCATGCTAGTGTATAGATGTTTTCTCATTCAAATATTGCCTAATCTTTAATCAAATATTTATTAAAAAACCCAATCCTTAAAATGGAGGATACAGATAAAGAGAAAAGACATAAGGCATAATCCTGCTCATACTGAATGAATGCCAGAGCATGCTGTTATAACATGTAATTAGCAGATACTCATTTTTACATAAAAGAATCAATATTTTCAGCCCAGACTGGCACTGACAGCAGTGCAGAGTCACTAAAAGAGGAGCCTGAAATCAAGCCGAAAGTCTTGCGTCTAGGAACTCCATTTCATCTCCTCTGAGGAAGGCAGTGTCAGAATCCTAAGGCAGAGATGGCCCCTTTCAGCAGCTGACACTTTAATCCGTTAAGTGAGATGAGCCAAACTCCAAACACTTCCTTTACACTCTATCATGCATTTCATGCACACAAATATCACACTCATATCCTTAAGCATTTTGCTGTTAAAGGGTTAGCACAGCTGAGCACCTTGTAATTTTTTAGCCCCTGTCAATGTCACTTATCATTTTATTGTGTCTGAAGCCAAGCCAACCCTCTAGAGAGGGCAGTCAGAATGTCTATAAAAACCAAATGAAGACGTAAGAATAAACTGAAAATTACAGTGAATCACAGGTTTCCTGTGGTTCACAGGGAATAGCTTCCCAAGTGCTAATTCTCTATAATGATCAGTTATAAATAAAACTCCTCTAAATTCCAGAAGCAGAATTTCAAGCCTAAAAGTAGCTCTTGAAAGTTATACAAGTAAACATTTTTACTGCATTTACTTTAAATATAAGACTTACAGTCATTTCCAAGATCAGGTCTTCCGTTATGTTTTTTGACTGGATCTCGTTCAGGTAGTATGCCACTTTTGTTTCCTGTGAAAGGATGTATGTACAAACATCTCCAAATTAGCCTTGCACAGTTGTAACAGCAAAGTATGAATACAACACCAGAAGATGTTTTGTTAATTATCTCTTAGATAAAGGTATGCATAACCACAAGAGAAATCTTTAAAATACCAAGCCCCTCTATTCAGAAGATATACACGGTCAAAATAAGTTTGCAGATAACAAGATACAAGCTTTCAAAATCTACGAGATATCTAAAACATTTCCAAAAAATAGCCGAATAGAAAATATTTCATTACACACACAGAACATCACCAAATTTTATAATAGAGCGATAAAGTGAAATTCAATATGCAGTCAGGTACTTCAGCACAAATCTGATCATAAAGCCACATCTTTTTTATTAGTGAGAAAATTGCATTAGTAATAACAGGCATCTGGCACACAAACACAAACTGATACAACAACTGGTAGAACAACTAAGGTTTTTGAATGAAATGTTAAGATACGGAGGACTGTCCCAGTACTTTGGAGAGAGATACCTAAACAAATTAAATAAACTGATAAACAGCTCTAACAACACAATCACCATGTTCATTGATGTCACCTCTGTAACTTCAAACATTGAACTAGTCTGGGTAATATAAGCTGATGATTTTTTTTTTAAATGTTATTCTGTTAATTTTCTCAAAACTTCTCTAGAAAAGTGAACTTTAAAGGTTTTTTTGAATAATCACCACAAAGTACAACCTGGGGAAGGCAAAAAGCCCTTCAAGTGCATGAAAATGGTTTAATGCCATTCCTATGCTTTTACACTAACTGCCAGTCAAGAATCTGTTCAGAGACACGTAGCCAATAAGATGGCACTTGGAAATGTTGATCTTGCCTAAACTAACATGTTTCATCAAATACCATTTCTCAAATACCAAAATACTCCATCCTCATCTTTTCCAAAGGAAACATTCGGATTTCACAATGGTTGTTTAGAACAAAAATTTCTGTTTCATTATATAAAAATTTATTTTATAGAAATAAATTTAAGGATCAGAATGCATTATTACTGAGACTGAAACAAGATAGCTGAATTCACCTCACTGTTTTCTTATTCATGCCAGATTTGGTTTCCATTTCAGTATTGGGAAATAAGAAAATCCAGACTTTTCTCATGTTGTAGGTGACCAAAAGCATGGAAAAATATTAACAACTGGAATCCAAGGGCCCAGAAACAATGTAACACAAAATCATCTTTGGGATTTTAATCTGTTTTGTGTCTTGTTATGAATCTGTCACACTGCTGCCAGTTATTCCTTGAACCCATTTTCTATTTACCAGCTCATCATACAGATCCACTGGTTCTGCAAGTTTTGGTGGTTACTGCTGCATTTAGTAGTTGTCTGCTGTCCCATTTCATTATACTGTTCCACACACTTGGAAAAATAGCTACTGAACAATCACTTTTACATGTACAGTCAGTCTTGAGGCAGATACAGAATAAGCCTGTTCATTCTCTCATTCCTCCTCCATTTTCTTCTGATTTCTCTTAATAGTCTAGATATGCTAGCAATGCATTAAACGCTGTCATTTTTCATTTTCATTAGCAGAGAACTACTCTGTAGGAAAACCTATATCCCCTTGTAAAGGAAAAAGATTGCTCCCTCTAGATAAAATATTTCAGCCGTGCAAGTGTTGGCAGGAATATTTATTAAATACTCTGAATTACTAAACACTTAAAACTGTCATTCTTTTGCAGATGATGGAAGAAAGCATTAAGCGGGCAGCAGAATTTTGTACAAAACCCAGGATAAAGATGGATTTACTTCACTAAAATTTCAACTATTATACTGAGTCAGTAACCAGTATAGAACTTTATTTTTACTTGAGTTTTTACTCGTCATAAAATTACCATTTCATTGCTTCCTTTAAGCTGAAGCAATCTAAATCTGGAGTGCAAGGTGCCAACTGAGATCACCAAGAACCACCAAAATGCACCACAGCAGCCTTCAATAAATTGTGGTAAACTTCCACTCTTTCACATACAGTAACTCCGAGGACTTTCTCAAAGGCCCATGTGGGATGTGAGGATGCAATTCAATAACAAATATAAAAGTAAAAGCATACAAGAATGTAATTATCTTCAAATAAGCTTGAGATAAACTCATCCATTAAACAGGATATCAATTTTTTTTCCCCTCAAACACTTTCTGGTTTTAATTCACGGGAGTCGTAATATTCTATAAGCAGTATGGAAAAAATCTGCTGATGTTTTCTTGTGGTGGTGGTACCTTACTATGAATCTGTTAACTACCATCTGAAGGCAATAAATGTGAATGCATGAGGTTGATCAAAATCCAAGAGGATTCCTTAGCAACCTTTAATTTTGACTGAAAAGACACTGGGGAGAAACAACACTGTAAGAGAAGGTAAGGACAGCCCCTGGTTATTGGTGACACTTTAAGGGGAGAGCAATGAGCACTAATGGCATGGAAGCAGAGGGCAGAAAAGGCCCAAATGCTGCAGGGTGTTCACACTCCTTAGTTCCACTGAAATCAAGGGGAGTTTGAAAGCCTAAATCTTTAAGGGAAACTAGTTACAACAAATAAAGTGTAGGGGAGAAAGGTCACATTAAGCTAGACTACATAAGGATATGCTGATTTTTTGTTTGATAAATTTTGTCTTGCTTATGAATGCTTTTGTTTCTACTTGAACTTTCCTAAACAGCCTTCTTAAGAAATCTGAGATACAAGGGATTAGGAGCTACAATGGATGCACTCACTAGCAGTCTGCAACCACAGAATTCAGCTATCACATTGTAGGAACATCAAAAGGTCTGTTAAATGTGAACGCCTAAAGTAGTATTTAATTCAACTGTAATTTCAAATAGTTTTACCTTTCCACAAATCAGACTAATCAGATGCTTCTAAAATATCCAGTGTTTATCTTGCTTATTCCCCATATTTAACTCTTGGCTTTTTGTGCTGAAAACATTTTCCTTTTCATTTATCTTGGCTGCAGCTACATTAAACAGCTTGTTGGTTTTCCTTCTGTTTGGATTTCATATTGACATTGTTACCTTCCATCTGGGGATACATTCAGCTTCGTTAAACTCATGCAGAACTGAAATCTTTCAGTTGCTTGTGTACTCTGCTGATTTTTCGCTCTTTGATCCACACTTAATGCTATTTGGAACATAAGACCTTGAGAAGGTAATGCTTTGTGTTTATTCTTATCTTCTTTTTCCACCTAATACCAAAAGCAGTCAGCTAGGGACAGAAGGTTTTCATATTTCATTTTCATCCATCTACAATTCCCTCACTTATAAATGAGATTAATGTCTTTTTGATTAATCAACACTTTCAGGCTTCAGAGCAATACAAATCACTCAGGTATGACCTCTTGAAAGCACTGTATTGAGATGTATCTGCCACAGGCTTACTGCAGCACTAATCACAAGAATCACAAGGACCACTTACATGCAGCTTGTCTGCCGTATAAAGAATGGCCAGTGGGTGAGTCCCACTGCAATAGTTCGTGCTAAGTGTCACAGCAATTGGTAATGCCAGCTCTGGCAGACATTTGAACTTCAGAAGCTGAACTGCATCCATCCCCAATTTCACCTCAGTTTGTCAACTGTGGTGCAAGAATTGTTCCCAAGGCCAAGAAAGGAAGAGTCCAATTGCTGGTCTAGTAATACTAACATACGCTTCCAGACATTGACAATGTTAAGGACTGGCATAGAGGAACACAGATTCCAACAACTTATGCATACCTTTATGCATTAACCCTTTCTTATAAATATTATAAAAGTTGAAAATGGCACCTTCTCACACATTACACATATAACATCTGGCAGACAATAGCTGAAAGAGAATTCATTTCAGTAAAAGTATTTTATTTTATAGAGCTCTGCCTTCAAACAATGCTACTCAAAAACCCTGCGTGAACAATCAGAGTTTTAATTGTAAGTTTTATGTTTTCAGGTAGTTGGAATTCTGTCTCTGCCCACAGAAAAGATATCATCATATTGTGATACGATTAAGTATTTTATTTAACATCTGTTAATTCACTCTCTACTACCCTCAATCTACTCCTGTCTAACTGTAGCCAAAGGTTAATTAAAGGGATTAGTGACTTTCCAGTTCACATGAAATCATTTACTATAAATGGCCAGGAAGAACAGTGACATCTGACAAAACATTTTAGGACCCTAAATCTTAAAGGTAACCAGGCCAGATTATTCAAAAACATATTGACTGCAGTGATGATTAGCTATATCAGGATTTTTAAAATCCTCTGGACTAGGCTCTTTTGTAGGAAGTTAACTACCTTTAAAGATTCTTGCCCCTTCCCCCACACTCTCCATACAGTTTCTACTAAAATTGTAAATAACAGAAATTAATTTTTCAACTTACGTTTCTCCTTTGCATTGTTTTTTTCATAACTTAGAGATCTGACTTTTGGTTGATGAATTGGACAACAATAGACCTTGTCACAAGGCAAAATATCACAGAAATTCACTTCAGGGATCCTGCTGATGGGCTGTGTGCTCTGAGAAATTGTGCTTTCCATCTGAAACGCTAAAGCAAAAAAAGAAAAGATTATCAAAAATGCTGTGTGTCTACTGACATTTTATAACAGCACAGGAATTGAAAGTCTGTTACGTGTATGCAGACCAGTAGAGACACAGTACCTGTTGTAGTGGTAGAGGAGAGTAAAACAGAACTTGGGGTACTGCAGATGAAGAAAAATAATTCATTAAAAAATGGACATCAGAGTTGAGGACCAAAACAAATTGGTCCACAACCTATTACTAATTCTACTAATTCAAATTCACTAATGCTAATTTAACCACTTGCCTGTAAACCGGATGCTTTTCAAAACGTCTGTCATGAATGCTAAGTAAATATAGGCTCCATATTGTCAAAGCACTGTAGAAAGAGAATTATTCTGTAGATTTACATCCATCTCTTATGTAACATAATATGAATAATACCTTGGCAGCACTTTGTCCAAATGCCCACTTTCCCTTTTGAGGCACATTCAAGGTGCACCACACAGTGTGACGTGGACAGAGATTAGTTGCATATGCAACTAATGCATATTTCACTTTTATAAAATTATTTCAACTCTCCAATATCACCAGGCATATTCACTGTTAATTTTAATACATTGTGTTCTTTGAGCAGGAAGGGTGAAAAGAAGAAAAAGAAGTGCTATCTTCTTTCTGATAAGTAGAAAGGGGAAGGGAGAAACAAGTCAACTTGTTGATAAGTAATTGTTACCATAGTGCCATAATAGCAATCAAAGCTACTATAGTCACCCGGAAAATCTTCATGGAGCAAGATTCTTTGGTCTTTGACAAACAAACCTAGAAAAAAAAAAGTTTGCTTAATTTAAGTGGCACATAACTAAGCTACTACTAGTAGATTAAGAAATACTACACTAGTCTGACTTTTAAGTCACCTTTCTTCATAGGAACATACAAGTCATCCTTATAGAGTGGTACTGGTCTAAGGAGAAAAACTTCAGTAATGAAAGGCTGCCTGAGACTGTGAGTGCACCGTGAACTGTTGATAGTCTGGGGACACAAACATTACAAAGGAAGAAAGATAGTTAAAAATTACAGCTCCTTATCCATTCTTCCTGCCATTTTTCATACTCTTGAAGAATTTCAGAATCAAATGAAGAACTCAGTAAGCAGTGTCCAAAAGTAAAAGCTCAGCAGCTTTCAGTGTGTATTCAGACCATGTTAAATACAGAAGGCACTTTACAAACAAGTAAGGTGATCTTAGATGATGAAGCATTTGACTGTCATTATGTAACAAAGAACATTTGACCTATTATTTTCTCTTGCTCTTTGGCACTGGCAAAAGCAAGGTAGGCAAATGAGCATTGGTTCATCTTAAAGAACAGGACTTGGCAGACTAGGAGGATTGTCTTTTAAAAGGTCAAGATATACTTCCTCACTCAGCCAATCCCTGTGAAAAGGAGTCTGTGCTGATATGAGCAAGAGGAAGTAATTCAGCAATAGCAATATCATCTTAGCCGGGTCTTAACCACCTGAAAGACATCGTTATTCAGTACAAAACAGGAGCTGATAACTGCAAACCACAGTGAAAAACACACTCAAGGATGAAAGCTGAGGAAGAATCAGCATCACTGTGCAGAATTCCAAATCAAACTGAGCATTTCTATGTAAGGCTGCACTACACCATATGAGCACAACTACAGGCTGAACATTCCTGTCCTGTTGGTCTCCCTCCTCCTTCACACCATTATGCACCATGGATCTACACAGACTGTGTACAGACAAGAAGTGTCTCGTACATAATATCTATCTCAATACAGTTAATTTTTAAGCTTCTACCATGACACTACATAATCCTGGATAAGGAATTTGATTATATTTACAAATATGAAAGCTTTCACCAATATTTCAGCACTTACTTTCTCATAAAGTAAGATACATATTTTGTATATTTAATTTCACTCACCTTGCTGGATTTTAGCCGGACTGATTTTTTTGATGGCAAAAAGCTAGTAGCTCGACTATACCTGCTGTAAGAGACAAGATCTGTTTAACATTCAAATCCATCAGCAACTAATAAATGAAAAAAGACATTTTCAATAGAGTGTTAATGTCACTTGCTTTTGCAATTTTAACATTTACTAAGAGAAAGGCAGAAGTGTCCTCAGACTCATTTTCAAGCACAAAGGTCAGGTTAACTCATTCAGGTGAATGCTATTAAATGCTACATTTGATTTCAAAGAAAAGTTGGGGAAATGGCTTAGAAACAGGAAATACTCATCATTTCCACTGAAGCACTAATGAAGATTCTTTCTAGCAGAAGCTCTGCAGATTTGTCTTAGAAGCAATTTCCATATCTAGACCTGTAACTGGATATAGTCTACCCTTGCTTTATGCAACTGCAGCAATTACAAAAATTACTGCAATTTAACAGCCGTTTCAAATATTAATTTTGTCACTGAGTTAAAAAAATATGAGAAATTCGGGGGGGTTGCACAACTTAAATGTTGGAAATGAGATGAACTCCACTGTCAAGCAAAATTGGGTGTCATTTCTATCAGAGATCACTTTACCAATTTGTGTGACAACTATCAGAGAACATCCTAGACAGAGGTACCTGACTTTGCTCTCTTCACTGACTGTTGATTTTAAACTGCTCATCCGTTTCAGCCTGGCCAGTTTCCTGTTCCACTGTTCCAGTTCTTCTATTCTGACTTCAAGATTGTTTGTTACTTTACAGAGTTGCTTTACAGCACCAACATTCTCCATAAAGATCTGATCCTAAGAAACAAAACAATGACAAAAGTAGATAGAGTATATTCATCAATCAGATATAACAAGTAGAAATGAGTACAGAATTCACATATGTAAGGACACACTGAATACTTAAAATGCAAACACAAGTTCTCACTGTAAATGGGATGCACTATAAAACCCTTTTTCCAGATGTTCAATTGGCAGTAAATTGAAAATAAGAACTTGCAAAAAAATTTGAAGAATATAAAGGGCTTTTTAGACTAAGAATTTAAGCTATAATATACCTTCACACTGCGTTGAATTTTAAACTTTGACACTGTCACAACAGGTATCTGCTATTTGATTTTCAGTGCTGCAGCTGAACAAAGATTTCAGAATCCCCTAGTAAAATGCACATCCAACCATCTACCTACAGGTATTAAGTAGGATCAGACAAGCCAGAGTTTCTATCTATGTTGTATGCATAATGCTAATCACAGAGGGATCAGTGAGAAGGGAAAAAACCAAAATGATGGCATAATATTTTGCTCTCCCCTTAAGCCTCTCCAGTCTCTTACAGGAGTCCTGTAAGTTTTATTATCACATTTAGCTCTGCAACACAGTTCAAACACCTTCCATTTACTCCTGAATATTTTACCAAGAAGACCCTTCTGTTCTCCTACCCCTGCTTATCATCTAGATATCAATCTGCTGCTAGAGAAGCCCTCAGTACAATCATCCACACAGTTAGTATTTTATCCATTTCTGATACAAAAATGGGTACTGATCTGCTATAAGAGCATGGTAGCAGCGTACTTTCTCTGCTGTGTTTGAAAGAATGGCTTTCTTATACAAATATACAACCAGACTGATGCCATTAAACCTTGGATGAAGCTATTAGTGGAGCTAATGTTACTAAGTGTTCCAGTCCCGTCAAGTTATGCAGAAGAATGGCAAAAGCAGTTTTGCCTTTCACGTTGTAAATGCCACACACACGTTTTTTTTAAAGGTGACTGCATTCCACAAAACCAGACAGTATTTTATACAAGTAGAATCAGAACACAGTTATAAGTGGTAAGTTGCAAACTTCCCTGCTGCCAGAAGACTAACAGCCTGTTTAACTAAAAAGTGATTTCAAAATAATCTTTTGTGCCTAGAACTGTGAAATCATTTATATGGTCACTTGTCCTCATATCAATGATATGCAGCAGCTGCCCTTTCCATTCTCTTCAAACCATGCATGAATCACTTCTAGGTGGCCTCAACTAGCTGAGAAAATAGCTCATATGGTACAATGAAGCAACACTTTCTTGGGGAGAAAAAGGACTGATTAGTTTTACTGCCTCACTGGTGACAAAGTACTGAGCACAGTGAGACTGAGAAGAAAAGAAAATATTGTCTCAAAATAGCAAATTTCACACAGTTGAGACATTTCTCTAGAAAGCAGCAGAGCCTGCTACAAATGTGCAATGCAATCAAATAATTTTACAGAGTTCAACAGCTTCAGACAGGTGACTGACAAAGAGACACAACAACAGTAGCCAATATCCCGTTTATCTGGAACTAAACCTGGAATACGAGATAATAAAGTTCAAGGCCTCATCACCTGTCAAACTGAAAGCAAAGATATGGGGCACTATCCATTTGCTACTCAAGGTGCTCAGCTATTCTGGAGTTCGGAGCTCCAGAAATTTAAATCAGATGTTCAACCTGGACAACAGATGTTCCAAATCTCTGAATTCAGTATACATCTTAAAGTGTTAGACACAGATCTCTCCTGCCCCTGTCACCCCAAAGGTCACAGAATTGACATTCACATGCTGTGCCACAGGTGTTAGGAGAATGAGGAGAAAGCACAGATCTACCAAACCATAATAAAACACTGAAGTGTTTGTCAAGTAATTCCAGCTCTGGACAAGTAGTCAAGAAAATGCTAAGCAGCAAATAAGCCATTGCTGTAACAACCCATTCCTGCTTGGGCCACATACACAGCAGAATAACACTCTGCAGGTGTGAAGTAGAAAGTAGGCTCTCTTCATTTGCTAGGTCACATCCCTGGAAGACATCCTGGCAAGCATTATCTAGAGACCCAAGGTACAGAGGAGAGAGGGAACATGATAGGCCCAAACAGCAGTGCTGTGAGGCACTGTTTGAGATGGTATTTTGTGTGATATTTCAGCAAAAAAGAGATATAAATCAAAAGCTCAATTATCCAACCTAAAATTTTGTCAGAAAAAAACCCCAAACTGACTACCCCAAAGCAATTTTGCCAGGGCTTAAAACTGCAAATGATGCTGCAGCTGTCACACAGTGTAACAGGAAGGGCTAAAGAGCAAAATTAACTTAGTGTCATGATCTGACAGCACTGCTCTTCTCTGACCATCTAGAAATTGGTTGGAACCTTGACCAAATTCAGCAATTTTCTAAGTCTCCTTTTCAACAGTATCTCCAGAAAGTGCTCTTTCCACAGCTTTATTCAAGGTTATCTTATTCATGCTTCTTTTATATGGAATACAACCTAGAAGCTTTAACCTATGAATTTAACTTATTTGTAGACTGTCAAAAGAAGACTAGTGAAATACAAAATTTTTAATAGGTATTTTCTCCAAGTTTGGTGGTGTAAACTTGTGTTTTCTAGAGAATAATGAAAGAATGCATTATGACAATTAATGCAGGATTGTGTTCATTATATCATCCAGACAAGATAAGGTTACCAATCTGTAAAACTTCCCTCTTCTCATTACCAGCTGTAAGTGGGGAAAAGCTGGGAAGTGGTCTTTGGCCTGCAGTGAACCAGCACTCAACAGAGGGGCCGCTCTGTTCTGGACAAGCACTGTCTGCAGTCCTGTGTGACTAAGGCATTGTTTCCAACCTATGAGCATGGTAATTGCTTTGTGTGCCATAAACATTTCATAGCATATGATTTTGAAGCTATAATAAGGATTTCAGATTGCCAAAAAACCGTGCACACAGAGGTAGCATTTGTATTTGCTATGTAGAGGTTATATCAGGATTAGAGTAAGGAAGTTTTTATATAACAAACAGAATGCCATCATTGCTTTGCTCACTTCTGGAACACTTTATTAACTGAAACACTTAAACACAAAAGAATATTTTGGAGTCCCATCTGTTGAACTAATGCTATGAAATCACTCTCCACTTTTATTCAGAAAACTTAGGTTTTTTCCTTTTCTCTTTTATTGTGTGTTTATATAGTATTGTAATCAAGTTTTTTTCTTCAAGACCATACCTTGTCAACCATGAGGAAGTTTTCTATTTTTTCTCCATCATCACAAGCAACATCTCCAACTTCTCTAACAGCTTCGGGTAAAAGCTCCTTCACTTCCTGGGCTATTATTCCTGTTCACGAGATAACAAAAACTTAAGTCAGGAAGCACAGTGGCCTGCCATTGAGTATGATTATATGCTTTCTGTTGACCATCCTAAAAGTTAAAGGCAGAGCTGAAGATGATCTAGAATTTCTCTCTGGTAGAAAAATCCAGGATTTCACTTTTTTTTTCTCTGTTCCACAGAAAAAAAACCAGAAACCTTTAGAATTTTTATTTCTCTGCAGTAAGAACAAAATTGTTTGTAATCACGTACTTCATTCTCATTAAACCTATGGGAAAATAACCTCCTATCTTTAAAAAGTTGAAACACAAGTTGTAAAATTACCAGAAATACTTGATTTTGGCATTTTTATATCACAAAAGATACACAGCAAAGCATGCAATTGCAGTGTCATAGGAAATGAGGATCAAATACCAGGGTGTTAAAAGGCACTATGGCACAATGGATGGATGTTAATGAAAAATGGGAACACAGCGGACTGAATACCTGTTTCATGGGTATCTTTTATTCCCATAACAGATGCAAATTCAGGCTTGTAGTCATATTCCACCAGCCTCATTTGTGTTATTCTTCTCAACTGCTCATTTGTATCGACCTAGTTGGACAAATACCAAGATTTACATATTGAAACACTAAGAATGGCATCTAGGACATCACTGAGATAGCCACTAGCCTGACACAATCATTTGGCTGATCTTCACATTAAAAAATATGGACAATCTTCCCATTCCCCATTACCAAAGTGCTGTTTGTATTTGTATTGCCAGTTACCCTTCAGTTTGACAACTCCCAACTTCCACGCACAGCCTCTTCCCAAGACCATAGGCAGTGGTTCTACAGAGCACAGTGGTACATCTGATTTCTTTAGGCCAGCATTTCAGCACACCCGGGATAAAGAATCTGCTTCACGTGTCAGAACAATGATCCACACATGTGCTGTGGTGCAAACATAAATGCCCTAAATACTCCACAGCCCTCACCTCCCGGATATTCTGTTTTGCTCGGCTGTCAGATGGATGCATGACTCTGCCCATAACTTTTGCATTTCCACAGACAACCAGTGCTTCGTCTGGTGCATCTGTGTTAATTCCTACTCGACCATGATAGACTATCGTCTCTGGAACGTGTCCTCGCTGCCACAGTACATCACTGTCATTCTCAAACTGCCCTGGATTAGATGCCTGGAAGAAAAATTTGTGTTTAAAGATATAGTATAGCATGGATGTACTATTGCTTATTTCATTAGAAATTCAGGGGAAATGAAATGCCAAATCTTTAATATTCAAATTGTATTCAAGAGCTTTTCTAACACACCAACATTAAAAAACAGAGTGAAATCACTTTCAAGTGTTTCTGCTCACACAGCATTGGCCTCATTTCTTTTTCCTTTGCATTCCTTAAGCTAAATTGTCAATATCCAAAGCTTTCCAAATTTTATCTTTGATGTTATGCCACATAATCATTCTTTATTTACCAGTAAAGTTAGCTGAGACTGGAAATCGGAAAATAGCAAACAAGGTAGATATTAATTTAGAACATTACAGGGGATTTTATAAACCACATGTATTTAACTCATATTAGAAATTTAATGTTAAGGAAATGGGGTCTTTCAAAGAACACCAATAAAACAACAGAATGCGTATAACTAGAAAGGGCATTTGATTTCCATAATTAGTTTTGGGTTGGTTTTGATTTTTTTTTAACTTTGAATTCAGGCTCTAAAATCTGAGTCTGAACAAAAGTATGATCATGATAAAAAGTTTGCAGTCATTTAAAGAAGGCAGGCTTTCATAAGGCTTTGCCATCTACAAGGCATAATATTGTGAACTCACCACTGTTTGTCACAATCAGAGCATGATCTGATATGCCTGACAACCACTACTCAGCTGATAGTTTTGTTGTGTTTTAGTGTATAAAGGGCCAGAACATGAGTTGCTTTCTTTTACAGTGCATTTGTACAGCTTTGCCACTTTAAGGCAGAGCTGACTCACTTTACCCTGCCACTGAAGCCCTGTTAGACATCTGGAAAATGACTTTTCTTTCTTTCTAGCTTTCCTGTTGATATTTTCACCACCTCAGATCACAGCCACTTGATCTTCCTGCTTTTCTGCCTTCTTTTTCCTTTGTCTGAAACAGTGGCCATGTTTGCAAAATCTCATTCCATGGATTCCTATTAAAAAACTGTCTCACACACATTGAAGGAGTCCTTTTCCTTGAAATTTCAAAAGAACCTAATATTAAAAATGACAGGAAAATGTAAATTTCTAAATCTTACTTAAAAATATATATCTTGTAAGGCAAAAAGAATGAGTCAAATGTGAAAATGGAACAGCTTTCTCAAATTAGTAAAGAGGTGATATCTGTGACACTGTAGATCCAGCAACATAAATTTGGATGAAAGCAGTATTGTGGAAATTAATGGACAAAAAAAAGGAAAAAACCTATATATGTAGGAATGATGCAAACACAGTGTTTCAGTTTCCGGAAATAAAAAGAACCCAAAGCAATGGCCAGGATGATAAAATTTCTCAGAAGGGCAGAGAACTGCTGAACTCCAGACACTGCTTTCAAAGTCCTTTCACGGCTCTGCCCAGAAAGGAGTTCTCAGCCTTATTGCCCTCCAAAAACCTAACCATAACTGCAGGAAGAGGGTTCATGGCACAAGAGGATGCTGAGGCAAAAAAGGAGCCAGGACTGAAACCATCTGAAAGCCCTCTTCTTCCTTTGGAAATCCCTGTGCAACACCCCACATGCTGGAGATTTGCCCTTTCGCTCTCTCCGAACCCAAATGCTAAACCAAGCCATAATCATAAGCCTAGGGAGATGATGGGCCAAGTAATGGTCTGCAAAAACTGATGCAAGGATTAATAGCTTTTGACAGCCCTCACCTTTCTTTAGGAGCCCCTTCCTAGCCCCACTTAATACACTAGAGCTCTTGGTCTTACTTGACTCTAGAACAAAATGCTTAACCTATTCCACTCCATAACCCAAGGACTAGAAAAAGCCAACACAAAAAGAAGCAGCTTCTCAATTGACCCACAAGAAAAAGTTCAGTGAAATGCGATCTTCCAGAGGCCCTCTCCATCCTTTGCAGCCCACCACATGGCACCTATACATTTCCCATCTTTCTAAGTACTAAGCATAATATTCACCCTAGAAATAACCAAACTCCTAGACCATGCCCAGTTCAAATGTTAACACCAGTTACTGATCACATGAAAAAGGGGCTGGGACTGAAAGCTTTCAGCAGCCCCCACCTTTCCTTGGCAGGCCCCTTGCAATCCCACTCATGCTGGGGATCTGTGCTTTCTCTCTCTCCTAACCCTGATCTTCCATTACTCCCGTTACACCCCAGCTTTGCATTTTTTCTCTTTTCCAAGTCTAACTGTAGACTAAAGCTGAGTACTAAAAGGAAAAGTTTATGTGGATCAGGGGACCGAAAAGTAATGGTTATGAGGAAAAGAGACTAATTCTTCCTGTTTCTAATCTGAAACCTATATTACTACCACCAAATTAAGAGGTGAGACTCTCTGGAAACACACTGGAAAGGGACAGCTATGCGTCTTAATCTGCCTAGAGCTACTTGGCCTTCTTTCCTTATATTTTTCTTCCTTATCCTCCTTTGAAAAAATGAAGCCTCTAGCCAATGAAAGCATTTACCAGATTCCTGGCAAGTGCAGGAAATTGTTTCACCTCAAATAAAAAAAAAATCTGGAAAAATCAACATATTTTGTATTGGAACACAAAGCAAGCTTTCTTTTTAAATTCTTCTATAGCTCTACTTTTAACATTTTTAAATTCTGATAATTAAAAAATAAAATACTCATACAACATACAATTTTATTTTTTTCCCTCGATCTTTTTGAGTCAGTGGTAATTTTATACCCAATAATCATGCCCCCTCATAATCTCCTGTGAATAGGAAAACAGTTAATACTTTTATATGAAAGCAATATAAATTTATACCTACCCTCACAATGATCTTTTCAGAGACATTTGCAGATAGTAGGTAAAGTTGGTCCTGAGAGACAGCATACAGTCCAACTACCAGCATGAAATATCTAATTTGAAATTGATTTTTTGAAGACAATAATTAAAGTAATGCCTTCTCACAGAAAAAAAATTGTTTTAAATACAGCTGTTATTATAGATACATAAAAAGAGAGCCAGAATGTTTTTTAAAGTGTGTATGTTATAATAGAAAATAAAAAGGATTTTTTTCACTCTCAAGAAATAATGCTCTTACAACCCCCAAAATCACTGAAAATTAACAAAGTTACAGTAATTTTGACAAATTTAAGTAATGAAGATTCAAGGAGGAAAACCTTTCTTTCCTCAGAAAAAAATGATCATTATATGATTTTTTGGCCTCCTGACTTTGTCCCCATTACTCTGCCTATGATTTCCTGAAACGATCTCTAACCATGAGGATGAGGTTTGGAGGTCTTTTATTCTAAATAATTCTGTAACTCTAGAGAATGAGGCCTTTAAGAAGATACCAAGTACCATAGAATTTGAAATAAAATTTTATAATACTGAGATTTTTCATAACCATTAGCTTCATTCTAAAGCAGCCCTTCTCTTTTCCACTTCCAACACACAGATCAACTAGCTACAGCAATACCTCTGATCAGGATTAGGTTTCCCCTTTTTTCTCATATTATTTGCTGTTGTTTCACTGAAGTGCAGCCTTCCTAGTGTTACTTTAGTCACCTGGTCCCCTGGCAGATCAACTCTAAAATAGAAAAGAAAACAAGATCATGGAGGTAAGCATTTGGACATCTACCTGCTCAAGCCAGATTTCCTCAAACTTATTAAAACAGGTCTAAGAAAAACTGACAAATGAAAAAAAAGAGAGGAACTCCAGCAAAAATGCAGTTTGGTTTCTAAAAACATTAAAAAGAGTGACTACATCTAGGAGATAAACAAGATAAAGTACCAGCAGTGTCAAACTGTTCTTATTACAAAGAGTTTTGTGTTTCTTGGTCTGTTTGTCTTGAATGAAATAAATGTATGTGTTCCATATGATGGCTATTTGCTGTTTGCCAAGGTTAATGGCTGCTTGCTTATTATTGGACCTGAGTTTCCTCATTAAAATTAATAGATTTTATTCCTTGTCCTTTTTCTCATCTGCACCTAATTTGTGTATCTGGAAGTATAAAATACATAGTGGTACTGCTCCTGTAAGTGATAAATAATACAAATAAAGAGTTTGCATGGATAAAACTACAGTCCACCAAACAGTCACGTATGAAACAATTTACATAAATATTTGTCAGAATGCAAAAGGAAGAAAAATGTCATGATAGTGATAATTGAGTGAAAATCAAGCTCTTCGCCCAAGCTCGAAGTTGAGCTTCGCTAATATTATAGCGCAGCCTTTATCCCAGCACTGTCCTGTCTAACTTGACACTGTCTTATCTCTTTGTGTTATAAGGCTGATTTAATTATTTATAGAGAACAGAACAGCTCCAACAGAAGATGCTTATGCCAGAAGAATAAACATTGATTTTGCCAGTGAGTAAAGATGCTGAAGAATGGTAGAATTCCAGGAAGATGCTGCATGAATGTTTCTAGCAGACGCATTCCCCCTTAAAAGCAGTGCAAATATATCTCATGCTCCTGTAGGACAGGAACATTACTGACATTTTTTAAGATTCAAAACCCATCTGCCAGATAGCTCTAAGCAGCATACAAGAGTGTGCTAGCTGAATATAAACATTTTTGATAGACATACTTAGCACATTTGGAAAGCTGCTGAAAATTTTTCTTACTGAAGGGCAACCAGGTATATGTTGCACCCTATCTCTGTACCCAGGATTGAATTTAGATAAAAATCAGAAAACTGGCTTAGAGCTACTATAAGGTTTCAAGAAACAACTACTTCACATTTCAAACCAACCACATACTGAAGTAAAATGGAATCATTTTCTCAAAATTCTTACTTAACAGGATGGAAAGTTTTTTTGCTTCGATCTGACTGAGACTGTTCAATAGTAATTGTTTGATTTGGAGCTTCCACCTATAAAGGAAAAATAATTTTCAAAAATTACAAGAATATTAAATTTTCAAACACATAAAAATGGAAATAGAAATTAATAGGAAAATTTTGTCGGAAATGGTGAAATCTCTCATTTCTAATGGAACTACATAGAAATTAATACAGGAACTGACTCAGGATTGATTGATAATTGACAGCTAGTCTGAAGATCCAAGTCTTTCTGTGTATGCAATTTGAAAGGGAAAAAAAAAGGAAAGTCATGCATTAATTTGCAAAAGAAAAATTGCTTTCTGAATCTGGGCTGTTATTGGTTCATTCTATGTCAAAGCATAAATGCAGATATTCAGCACGAGAACTAAACCTACATAAGGTAGTTCCATGTTCCATACATTATTTTAACATCTATTTCTCTACCTTTCTGGAATGGTGCCAAACAGCACTTTGCTTCAGATGGGAACAGATGACAGAAATATTCGCTAATTTCCTCTGCATTAGAATGCATTAAGCAAAACTGGTAGTAACTGCCATGTAAAACAACTACATGAATTTTTTTACTGAATGTTGGTAGTAAGTAAAAAAAAAAACTGGTAAAATCTTTCAGACAAATTACAATTTCTTACTACTTTTGTATATGGAGGTTTGTGGATCCATACTGGAAATTCTGTTCCACACAGGAGACACTAGTAGCATGAAAGAGTTCTCCTTTGTCAGATCTTGGTCAAAAATTACTCAGAAAACAGTCTTTTACCTCATTATATGGATAACTAAAAGTAATAATCTCAAAGAGGATAAACACTCACCTTAATTCCATAAGCTTTCAAGTAAAACTTTTCTATTGGTTTTCCCCCCAGCTGAGTTTTGACATATTTTGGATGTCCAGTGATTCTAATATGGACTGTGATTTGGAAATGATTCTTCTTCTGGCACACAAAGGCATCATCTGCTGTTGAAAAATTAAATCCTTTATCTGTGACAATGTGGTATCCTACAGCAGGTCTACAAAAATAAGAAGAAAGAATAGCAACTTTAAGTACTGACATATTTGAGTCACATCTCGAGTTTCTATTTTTTTTATGTGGTCTGAAAATCCATCTGATTTTTTAGAGGCAAAATGGGAGCTGAAACACATCCTTACAATTACCAGTTCTATCAGAATTTTCTTCATAGCCTTTCATAGGTGTAAAAATGAAAATGCATATAATGCGTCCTTTAATTCTAATCTGACACATGAAATGTTTACAAACCAGAGGTGGAGAGGCTTACACAATCCTCACTTACAAATCTGATATAAAGGAAGTCTGTGCATCTAAAATCACAACCAAACCTTTTAGCATATTCAATCATTCGTTATAACACTACTATAAACAACAGTCTGCAGCTAGTGCTGCAGGCAACAATGTGCTAATGAGCCAGCAAGACTCCTCATTTTGTTCACAGATTCCCACACCAAGCTCTTCTGCAGAAGCTACTGGGATTCAAATAAGGCTTTTCTCAAGCCAAAGGAAAAGTATCGGTACTGACCCTCTGGCCAGATGACTAAAAAGCTCTCCTTTATATGTTGTCCTTCCTACTCAAGCAAACCTATTTTATTTATTCAAAGGGTTAATTTGTCACTCAAAGAGCAAGAGTACTCTGTCCTTATGACTCACAGTAAACAAGGAAAGGTATCAAAAGATCCTTCTAGAAGAGACAGTGAACTCACCATCCCACAATGTTTCCGGTCCTTTGATTTAAGTGATGGATAATCCTGAAATAACAGGACTACATGGCAAGGTTACTTTATAAAGACTCTGGGTTTTCTTGCTAATGAAAGTTTGATAATGATCTTGTCTTATGCTACTGAGAACCTCTCATTAACTCAATTAGTGAAGATGGCTTTTCATAACTCTTCCTTTCATTTGCACATTATTTGTTGGAAAAAGCAAAAGGTACAGCCTTCATAAGAAACATACAGACTTTATTATCTTTTTATAAATTATGAACAAAATTCCCCTTTCAAACAATCCCTGACTATCTGGGACAAGGGAAAAAGGGAACTATTTCAAAACTACTAAGTCATATGTTACTTCATATTTAAAATTATAATGAAGTGTCCACCATCTACTCAAACCATTGTTATTAAGGAAGTAAAACTTCTCCAGTTCCTTCCTACAGTGGGTAATTTTTTTATTGATGTAGGAAATGTATGTATTTCATAGTAGGGAAAGGAGTAATTTTTCAGATTTAGGTGTGCAGCAAGTTCATTAACTCATATTCTTAAAGCAATTTCAGACTATTTGCTTGCATGCAGACAAACAGCTTGAGAAGCAAAAATTAAATATTTCCATGTCTCCAAGCTGAAGTGTTTGGAACAATGACTCCCAAAGAGCAATTCTGTGTTATAATTTTCTGAGTATGTCATTTACAGAAATTAAGAGCAAACACATAATTTGTTCTTAGTGCACAAAGAATGGTGAGTCTTACAATAAATAACTTTTAGGTAGCAAGGGATATCCCTGTCACACAAGCATCCCTTGTTGGAAATATGCTTCGAATTCCTTTTTCTATTCAGAATTTAAGTCTTCAGACAACATCTTTGGAACAGAGCCTCACCAATATGGGGCAAGGGGCCAAGACAGTGCCATCAGACAAAATGCAGGGCATAACTAATAGCAGAGTAACCTTTTCTAATGAATCCACCTTAGTTAATAGCATTTTTGTTGTGAAAATTAAATAACCAAAAGGTTAAAATATTGTATGAATAAAATGGAAAATAATGATTAACCTGAGAAATGCCCCTAAAGTAGGCACAGCAGTTTGAAGGCATAGGATCAATCCATCTACGCTGAACAATGATAAGTACATGAGTCTTTTGAGGCTAACAGAATACAGGATCACTACTCAAAAAATCTGTGCAATGTGTTGTAATTACAGTGCATCTTGGAACAATGGCACTGCTGTTGACCTCAATTAAAAGTAACACTGACTTCCTCTGCAAGTAATATCTCAATCTCCTTCCACAAGTAATGGCAACACTGTGTGTATTTGGATAATTTAATGCTCAGCATCACATTGTCTTTGTTGACCCAAGCCACAAAGAAATGCGAGTCTGGAACCTCAATTTTAAGTGTACGGCAACGAACAAGTAATTGGGTAGCAGCAGGAGAGCAATCTCCCACCATCAGCACAGAGCTGCCATTGACTGAAAGTGTAACAAGAGTTGGAAGCCACTTCCACCTAGAGTGACAATTCACATCACATACACAGCTGGAGGTTTCTGGGCCCATCCAGCTCCCAAGGAGTAGAAAAGTGTAGACACTGAGCTGTCTGCTCTCTTGTCATGTCAATACCCTAGAAGAAGGATTTGTGTGGGACACAGTAAAATGTGTTATGCTCCTATCACACAGTGTGCAAACAGGGAACATCAGTGTCCACTAATGACACTGATACAACCTCAACTCCCATGAGAGTTTTTGGCAGGCTGGGCTAGAGGAACATTAAAATTTACTATGCAATATAATTCCTGTGGAGACAGTGACAAATTTTGTGTATCAATCCTGAAAAACTAACCAGATGCTGTAGAAAAGGCTTAATTTGTTAAAAGGGTTCATTAGAATGAAGAAAATCAGGGATGTAAAGTGAACTTGGAATGACCTTTCCCAGATCATGTGGCCAAAAAAAGAAAAATATTTACAGTTTGATTTACACAGGAAAACTCTAAACCTTTAACTAAAACAGTTGCATGCCATACACAGGTGTCTATAGTTTTTAAGACTTAGGTTATATGAGCTCAGAAGCAATACAGCTATCTTCTAATTACATTTTTCTTTAATGTTTTAGGCCTTTAGAACGAAGGGTGCCAAATGCTTGGTAATTACTTGCCCCAATGAGCTTGACAAAATAAACAAAAAGTTAACTGGTATTTTAACTCACTTTTCTTTAGTCCCTAAATCCCAGAAGGGAAATCAGAAAACCTGCCATGAATTTCAACCAGTGTTTAAAGATCTACTTATCTGATACATCTGCAAGGTCATACTTCATCATGCCTGTTATATTTGCTTCTCTGATCTTATTTCCAGTAAGAACAAAGGATGCCAAATGTATTGTTTATTCCTACAAAACTATGATAACAAGGGGAAAAAAAAGAAAAAAACCCACAGGGAACCACATTTTCAGATGCAAACATCAGTGCTTACAGTTTTTCATAACTGGAGTTAAACAAGCTGTTCCACTGAGAAGTTTGATATGGTTGCCATGTTAGAGCTTGACAGCATTTTTCCAAAGCTCCATTCTGTCCATCACTGTCATATTCTTGCAGTTCAGCAGCACGGTCCTTAAGAGTTGCTGTAGAGAGATAGTGACAATTCAGTTATTACTTCTGGAACTAGCCAAAAGTCCTACATAAACATTTTTATAAATATATTTACATATATACACATACATATAAATCATAAATGCATTGCATAGATATTTAAATCTGATTGTCCTTTGCAGTCATTCCAAAAGATTGCTCTAGAAAATAAATTTTTCAGCTTTCCTGATTTGCAAAATATTACACAAGTAGCACTTCCTATTTTTTATTCTCTCCAAAAGGATGGATAGGTTCCTTTGGGGAGGGGGAAAAAGGAAAGCTAAGCATTTTACTGTACATCTGCAACACTGCAAGAAGCAATTAAGCAAAATAATTACATTTGTTTGTCATTCTCTCTACTACAGATTTACACTGAAGAACATACAGCAGGAGGCACAGTTTTCCAATAGCAAGCACATTCACCACCACCTCTGATTGATCTGGTTACTGCTTTCATACTATAAATTATAAATTTCTGAGATAGACAGGGTTAACCACAATTCTCTGATATTTACATTTTATGAAGACAGAGGAGAATGTGATAAGAGAGACAGATAAATAGAGTGCAGTAAGGATAGAAGAAAATATGTCATTGAGCATATAAACTAAGATTTACCCACAGCCAGTAACAGCATAGTAAGATAGAGCCTATAGAATCATTTCAGGCACGAGCTTCTTTTGCAAGTCCCTGCTTCTGACACACAGCCAAGTAAAGACATATATATATATATATAGATAGATATATATATATACATAAAATGCCACAGTAAAAAAATTTACACCTTATTTCTACATGATCCCCAAGCCATTTTTACCAATGTCTGTGTTCTTATTCCAATGCACATGTGAGATTGTATTAACAGTGACACCTAAAGAAAGCCTATGTCAAAGCTATGTCTTTAAGCAGTAAAAACAGCAATAGCAAGTTTAGATACAGAAGTGTCTGTTTGTCTTCTCTTTCCAGCAGTGGTTGACTGAGAGGACTAGTCACAATCAAGAAACACCGATCAAATAATAGATGCCAAAGGAAAAGTAACCTGCTAAATCATGTTGTTACTCATTAAAAGTGTTCTAAAAGATCTATTTAATGCTGAAAAATAACTTACTCTGAAGGAATAACAAGCAACTCTCAGATTTTTCACTAACAGACATGGGTGAAAATTCCTCAGATAAACTGTTTATTACAAACTGTTCATTTGTAGAGAGCTTCACACTTCACAGAAGCTGATTCATTTCTGTACATGCCTGATAAGCCTTTGTGTATCAATTGCTATAAGCTTAGCATTCTTATCTTGATAAAACAATGAACCAAATTAATTTGGGGAAGAGGTGGGAAAGAACATACAGCTTTCACCCAGTTTGCACATGGATACACTTCATGGAAAAATTATGGAGTGGAGGTGATAAAGGGAAACTGAAACCTCTTTACTCATTTACCACATTAATTCCTTGTAAAGCTGACCCAAGATGGTTTCTTTGCCCAGTCAATTTAGTGCCAAGCAAAGTCAGCAGAGTATGGTATCATCTGTGTACTTCAGGCTCACTCACGCACAGAAAAGGGCAGAATACTCTGTCCAGAGAAACCTCTGGAAATATGAACCTCTAATGCTTCTCCACCAAATATAAATAGGTCCTGGTTTGCCAAATCATTGAAAAGGTAAATTCCTCCAAACCTGGTAGTAGAGTACAGACCAGTAATACCACTACCTTTTCAGAGCCAGCAGGAGCTATGCTCTTAAAGTATTCAATTGTCTACAGCATAAAATGTTAAATTTCATCTTCACAGAGTTTCTTACCTTGTCTGGAGTCCTGAGACTGCAGTGGAGAATCAGTGACATCACCCAGTAATTGGGAAAGCTTTCTTTTTTTGCCTGATTCTGCAGAAATACTTTTTAAAAAACACATATTGCATTACTTCTTTATAAGTTTAAATACAGATATTACAGAATCATAACAAGAGAACACCCATGTATTTATGATCCTGTTTTAACTACATTGTCATCCAAATTCTGATTTGCTAAGGGGAGGAAATTATTACTGGCTTTTTAAAACTGAATTATCCCATTTTTAACTTCCAAAACACAATTAATTTATTTATTATTTCATATCAATGAAGAAATCGATCTCTTTTAAAAAATGTACACAGTGCATAAGTGGCAGGGGTTACTGTTTCCTGGCATCTGCATTAAAATCATAGCTTTTATCTTGAAAAATTGTACTGCACTCAGCATGAATGCATTTTTGTTCTTGTACAGAAAGCACCAGTAGCAGGTAACAGTCTTCCCCTTTCCCAGGGAATGAGATTTCAAAAAATGCATCCTTGTGCAAAAGGAAAAAACCTTATTCCAAAGTTTTGATACTAAAGAATGTAAACTAGAATATCCTAACAGATCATTCCTTCTGGATGGGGGATAAAAACAAGTCAAATTCCAAGTCTCAGTCAGGGCCAGTAGGAACTCAAACTAAGGTTTCTCCATGTCAATGCATTCTTACTGGGTATCATGGTTGTATGCTTGCACTAGTAAGTGTATTTTACCAGTTAATGTTAAAATGTTGGTGTATTTTAAATAATTAGGCATCCAAAACATACAGGTGAGCTAATATGGCAGATGTTATATGAATACCATTTCACTTGCTTCGATAGGTATGACTTTTTCTTTTCTCTTATGTCACTTGCTAGAATACTTACAAGATACTTATGGACAAATCCCTAAAATGGGTACTGCAAAACACATGAGTATTTCTATCATCCAGTTATAAAGCACACGTCGAACCCTCCTTAGCCTTCTAATGTTTTAAAAATTGAAATCCATTCCTTCTTCCAATTCGAACTGCAATCAAGATGTTTTAAAGAACCCTCAACCACAAGCACCTCAAAAATGTCTAAACACTGCCATCCTGTGGAAAACCCTACACCCACAGGGATTTACAACCAGACTTAAACCAGCCCTACTTTTTTTCTTATCTGTCTCATCCTTTGCATAATAGCTTTATCATTTACCCAGAAATCTGAGATCCATTAGGCTGAAAGTATGAATAATTAAAACCCAAACAGCTGGAGGATGTAGAATGATTCCAAGGAGTCACAGGATTTTCCATCTTCAGACTGCAGCCTTGGGAGATGGTGCAAGGATGCCCAGTGGCACTGGGGTCAGAGTAAGCCTCCATGAACCTGCAGGGAAGCTTGCTCGGTGCCACAGCAGATGGGCATGGGAGCGGAGGCTGCAGCCCGCTGGGCCATGTAGTATCATACCATGGGGCTGCAGGAAATAAATGGACAAGAAAATAAGAACATGGGAGAGGAGCTGGAGACCTTGCTACAAGCTTGGGGGAAACTGAATTCACGTCACCTACTCTGTAGCTGTGGTGGAGAACATGGTTCCGATCCAGAGTCCGGTGGGGAGTCTGGCAACTGGTTTTGCCTAGGGATGAAAAAGAGATTTTAATTTCTACTGGAGCGAGACATGGAGGATGACAACAGCCAATGCTGAAAGCAGATGGGTGACCGCCAGGCTTCTGACAAGAGTCTTCAGAAAGCATTGCCCACCATCTTTGCTGTCCCTTCTCAGAGGAACAACATCACTTATGCTTCATCAGACCATCTCCTATGGCCCTCCCACCTCCCTGCCATGCCAGGAGGCCCCATCCTTACCTGTTCTTCCCCAAACCCCACCTTCACAGCCTGCTGACTTCAATCCTCCTTCCTCCCCATGAGCAGTTCTTTAGCTAACTCTGGGTTACCAGTAACTCTGAATATCCCTCACAAGGGATTTAAGGCCCATTCTCCTAGACTAAAGGTGAGAGATCTGTAGCATCTTCATCACGAGTTAATTTCCTAAGACCTTTGTTTGGCCAAAGTGCACTCAGACTCTCTCTGTCAGACAGTAGCAGGTCCCATTTTAGCACCTTACTCACCATGCGGGACAGCCCAAGTCTGGAGGGAAGTGGGGGCTGACACACAGGTGGGAAACACATGTGCCCACTTTGAAATACAAGCTGTTACAAGCTCATCAAAAAAGTCCAGAAGCTTATGATGGGGGTTCCATGGGCAAGTGCCTTCCTTCTCATCAGTTCTACATAATCTTTCAGTTCTGTTTCACTTACAAGAAGCATAGTAAGGGACCAATAACTAAGAGCTTCTATCCCTAAATCATAAAAGCATTAAAAATAAGGAGTAGTAAAAGGTCCATCGCAACAGACTCCTCCAAAAAAGCTTCAAAATCCAAACAAACCCTAAAAAAAGCCCCTCATTCCTCACAGAAGACAAGTCATTAATTCACATTTTAACCCAAACACCATTGCTGACCAATAAGTTTATCAACGGGCAGTAGGAGGGGCTGACTGTGAGGAGTGGAAGGTACCTGGGGATCATGAAGGAGGGAGAAACAGTCAGCTTAAACTGAGCCTCAAAAAGGAGGGATGAAGGATATTTCCCAAGTGTTTTGATTGCATATATTTTCTTTTTCTCGATACATGTCAGTGATCAAAAGTTTGTTACTTCGGAATGAAGTAAAAATTTCTTGCACCTGGGCTATCTTGCCCATGACAAAGGGTGCTCCTGGCGTGCTGACTCACACAGTCCCCCACATAGTAGCATCCTCCCAATGCTTCCACAAAAACGCCGGCTGACTAACACTGCACTGTGCCAGATTTGGGCAGAGCAGGGCTGTTGTCTTCTGTGCAGTTACAGAAGCAGGAGATTCATCTCCCAGTCCACTTCCTGTGGACTGGAAAGCAGGACCACCTCCACAGAAACTCGGGGTCGTTGGCAATCAGCACTGCACAGGAGAAACACCCTTGGCACCTTGCGTGAGGAAAGGTCCCTGCATGGCACAGCACCTGCAAACCCCTGGTAGGAGCATTACAGGGAACAGGTGCAGAGGCACAGGATGGGAAGGCAGTAATGCTCTGACAGTCATTACAAGAGCTGTGGTCTGGAGGCATGACAGAGGAATCCCAGCTGGGAACTAAGAAATTCCATGTGATCCACAGCTCCCTCCTTGCCAAATCCCATAGACAAGCAGGGGAGATTTATTTTGTAACATTCCTGCTTAGAGGAAAGTTGTTTGGAAAGCCAAACAACTTAAGTGTGGTCTGTGACTTTTAGTGTTAGCTGGTTTTTATTCTTTCTTTATTCTTTTATTCAGGTAAATTTCTGAAAACACAACCTCTCCTGATTCCTTTCTAAAGAACTTCAAGCACACTGCTTTGTACTAGGATGTTCCAGGCATATTACTGTGCAGCTTTCCCCTGATTTTCAGGCAGGAAGCGAGTATGCAGCTAACAGAAACAGTTTTGATCTCAATTTGTCTCTAACAGTCCACTCACATGCCTGAGATTTGAAAGGTTCTCGATTATTTACTCTCTGGTATATATGCTTGATTATAATGTATCATATGTCCTTGTGATACTTTATTTTGCTTTTACAATGTTTCTCTTATTAGACATTGGTAAAGGATTTCTTTCTTAAAGAGAGACCTGGAACTACACCCTAGTTTAAACTAGACCAAGTCCACTGGTCCAGCAACAAGCAGAGGTTCCCACAGTGTGTAGCAAAACCACTTCATTCCTTCTGCAATGAAAACAGGAGCGTCCCAAGCCCAACAGCAAACCACTAGAGCGAACCAGTGGTTCTGTCTTCAGTCAGTTGAGGGCACAGGTCTGTCACACATATTTATTTCAAGTTTTTCAGTCAACAGTGGTGCCTTCATAGCAGCTTAAGGTAGAGAAAATCCTATGCCATCTTGCTGACATTTAAAAAACTACAGAGGATTCCTGTGTTACATTAGAAATAGATGGAGGTTCAAGAAATGGACTGGGTTCTCAACCCTTTCAGGTATTTCTATGAAATGTCAGCTCAAACACTGCTTTGAAGTGCCTGAAAGGCAAGTGCTCAAGATGCATGTTAGGCTAAAAATGCTAGAGCAAAGGAAGGGTGACAGAAATTGATTGAGACACACCTCCTTGGCTAAGGTCCAGTGTTCTGGCAAAAGCTGAAAAAAATAAAATTCCTTAAAAATAACACTCATATTCATAAAACACATGTTCCCACATACATAGCAAATATTTTCAAGCATCAGTGAAAAACCTGCATCACCTGATTTTTGTCCTACTGTTTCTACTTCAGGTTTTGTATTCCTGAGTTTGGATGACATCAGAGAGAGGCAGTTGCATTTTTGGTTACAGTCTATTACTTTTGACACATGCTTGCATATTTCATAATGGTATTGCTAGTGGTTTTCTAACACGTCACACCCACAACCCTACATTTTGGGTTAGCTTCAACTACATGATTCCTCTTTAAAAATTAATTTTAAAATTCCTTGTTAGAATATTCTTTTATTTCCTTCAAAATAGATTTTCTGGTGCTTTTAGATACCATGACTACCCTCTAAACCTTGTTTTCAACTTTGAATAGAGTTTGTAAACATGTAATTTTTTTTTCCTATGGGATACTTGATCCAGAGATACTGAATTCCAATTGTGCCTTGTAAAATTTAAAAAAGTACACTCATAAAAGTCTAAAACTTCACTTCCACACACTTCCTGTTCTGTTTTCAAATGCTGTCTTAGGTGCTTGATTTCTGCTCTAAGTTAATGTTTCAGTAAAATACAAAGATAGACACTTTCTAGGAGAAAGAAAGTATTTATGAAGTACAGCAGTAGTCGGGATATGTCTCCAAGTTAGAACCTTACTGAAACTGATACTGTGCTTTTTCGAGGAAAAAAAATAATCTGTAGTTTAAATGATTCTGTATTACAGCCATAGTCTATCAATTAAATACCTGCTTAGGAAAGGACACAGCAACCCTTTTGCTCCTTTCACTGATGAAGAGGAAGTTATTACTGTAGGAAAACATGAGGAAATCACATGGCACTTCACATGTGATGCAAGAGAACAATAAATGTAACACTGATGGTCTGTCTGATGCAAGATGACCTTTAATGGAAATTTCCAGGTGTCTCCAAGACTGTGGTGGTAACAGCACCCTTTTCATTGCACTCTCCATTCAGTATTGTACATGCCAATATGGTGATGTGCATTTTATATGTATATATGAAGGTTTTTAGTATTTTTCTCCTTTGACATATTTTGGCAAGTTCCTTTATGAGATTCTATTCTGTTTATGCACAAATAGTCTGTAATAGAGACAAATACTTAATAATTTGACTTGTAGAGATCTAACAATTCAGTAAATGTTCTTAATCCCAGAAATAACAAAGTATGACTGTACTATTAGTGTAAACTTCTGTTCAGCCTTCAAACCCATAATAGCTTTACAAATGGTTTTCTTGCATGTAAATACTTTGTAGCCCTGTAACTATAATATCTCACCCAAGCTACATAATAGCATATATATACACATTCATAGTTCTGCTATATTTTGTGTATAAAAGCCAAATAATAACATTTTAAAATTGTCAGACAGGAGTTCAATAATCTAGTTAACCTAAAACAGGTTTAGTGACTCTAAAAATAAAGGCTATGGATATTTACACATAAATTCCTCTTCATTTTTTATTTTTATAGCTTGGGCAGAGAGAATAAATTCATTATTCATGATTTAGCGCAGGCATAAGCCTATTTAGCCCACTGTAAGTAAACATGTGTACTGTTGAGTGTGTCTAGAATGAAAAATCTCATTTAATTATTTTTAAAAGATCTCCTCTTGCTCTGCTTCTTGGCAAATGCAAGTGTCAGTCTATTAATACATAACTGTTAATAGATAACAGATGACTGTTGTCTAGATGAAAGATTTGGGTTTTAAGTCTTTGATAGATCATAATCTTTCCACTCTTGACCATAAACCTCTGCACTATGCCTCTTTGAATCTCTTAAAGTTAGTCTCAAAAGAGATTAATGGACAGTTTCTGTCCTGAATTAAGTATCAGGATGAAAACAGTAGCTCTGCTTCACTCAAACTGGGAGATTTCCATTATTCTCTCAGTATATTATACACTCACTTTTATCACTTATTCTGTTCATAAACAGTAAACTGGCATTTACAGGGATGTTAAAGTAACAGCTTTGTATTTAATGCCACAATTAGCTTAACAGTTTTGAATCAACTCAGACTTTTATCATTCGTTCTGTTGAACAAGACAACCGTATTTCTATTACTGTCTGTAATTTATTTTTTCCAAATCTTCTTACACAGCTTCAAGAAACAGTATCAAGAGAGTCACAATCCTCTTGAAACTCAGATTAAATCATGGCACTAATGAAAACAATTCCAGAGATGTGGCTAAGGAGGGGAAGTATCTATTGCCATAATACTTACAAAGTACCAAACTCTATGTCACTACTAATGAATTCTTCCAACATGCTTGTATCCACCATGGGATTCTCCAAGGCTCCATGGACATCTTGCCCTAAAATTAAAGAAGACAGAAATTCAGAGGGAATCGTGTTTCATACTAATTAATGCTGCCCATGCCCCTACACAAAGGAAAATCAAATCCATCCTGCCTTATATCTAACAGGTGGGTTTCACTCCTGGTTTAGTCACTCTGGGAAAAAGGATGATGGGAAATGCAAGGGCAGATGCAGATGACCAGGCAAACAGCAGTGCATTAAGGCTTCAGTGAACTACTACAGCAGGAGGATGAAAGACCCCAGTCTGGGGAAAGAGGTTTAGAAGATAATTTCCAACTCCTTTACACTGGGGTCAAAACAGTTTGTTGCATTGAAGCTCAGACATTGTCTCACACAGATCCACTTTCTGGATTAGTACTGGAAGTGAATTTTTGAAACACTCAATTTAAATATCCACCATCTGAGTTTAAAGAAAGCACAAATAAAGCTTTAGAAATGTTTGATTGGTGGCTTCCTTTTCTCCTACTAAAAAAAAAACCCAGCCCACTACCATGTTAAATGTATTAACAAATAGAAAGGTTTAGTACTTTGCCCTTTGTTGCTTGGTAACTGAAGGCTATAAACAGATTTTATGATTATAAAGTTTCCGCACTTCATGACAACTTTCATAGAAAGTCAACCAGAGATCTCTAAAAACCCAGCCAAGCAGTCCTCCTCTGCAGGTTCCACACCTCTCCAGCAAGCCTTCCACAAATACAGGTGTGCCCAGTCACAGAGGAAACAAGATAAGGACCTTGACATTCCTGCTTACGCTACATGTGGCTCTGTTACACTTCTGTGCAAGATAAAATGGACCAGCCCACACACTCAAAGCCGTGTAGCTCAGCCCCCAGTGTCTGACACCAACCCTGTCCCTTCAGCTCTGTGGCAGCATGGGAGAAAAAAGGTTAATCGCTGCCATTGAGCAGAGAAGCAGTGACTGCCTTTGGTGTGTTTGCTGTCTTCTCACTGTACTAGCTTGTACAGTAAGAAGTCATACCATAATGTATCTTCAGTTGTTTTCTGATGTCTCTGACTGATACAGTTCCTTCAGTGTTTAGAAAAGGACTAACAAGAAGCAGCACCTAAATATTCACCACCTTGCACAGGAATTTCCTCATGTGTCTGTCAATACATAAATTTACATTGCTAATAAACATTTCCTGAATTGCTTTGTGATCACTGATTAATCTAGGTACTGTTTAGTTATTGCTGCTACAGGCTTAATTTTTACTGCCTTTCACGGAGGGATAGCAACTTGCAGGTGTGCTACTGATAGATCTCAATACATTGACATTGTATATAAACCTGTCTGCCACACACTAGAGAAGAACAGATTCAATAGGTGCAGCACACCAACTTGCCTCAGAAAAATTGTTAATATGGTAAGTTGTGAAGCAGCAGCAGAGCACTTTGCAAAACCAGCTTGAGTATAAAAGAGCCTGGTTTTCCTTAGCAGCCTTCCTCAAAGTTGTTGGAGACTCATCTTTTCATTCTTTGTGTCTGAATGCAGGACACTCCTACCCTGAACCACAAACACCTCTCCTTTTACTAATATAGTCCTTGGGAAAATGATTCCATCATCATCTCCTTATTTTACCCACTTGTTTTCCTGTTCAAATTGTCTAGCCTTCGTGCCTTTATTACTAACATGAGGCCAGAGGTCATATACAAAGTGTCTTTCCTGTACCACAAAACCCAGAATCTTTTATTTTGACCAAGGTCAGAGACAGGCTCTTTTGAATCAAGGAATATAGCTATGAATCAAACAAGGATAAGGCCTTTCTGTTGCAAAGTGATGACAACAGCAATATACATTAGTTCTTCTTAATCTCTCCACTTTGCATGAACAGTTAAATAAGGAAGAGAAGAAGGAAAGAACAAGTAATTCAGTGCTGGGAGAAAAAGGAAGCACACCAGGAAGATGATAGTAATGAATGTTCGTGATCCAGGTGCATGGAAGAGCTAGTACATTTTGCTGCCCTGTACAACTTTATTCTTTCTTTCCGAATGTACTTTCCAGGTCACTGGCATCATGTGCTTGCACTGGGATCTGTTTCAGCAGAGGAGGAGTTGTTGGATCATATGCAAATTTATTTCAAATGTTGGTAACCATTTCAAAGGCATTTGATCACAGTTAGTACTTAACAGACATGGGCAGTATGCAAGCCAGTCACTCATCTGGATGTTAGGTGCTTGCAAGAGCAGAGACCTGTGTGTAGGTGGCGAGGTAAGCCCTGTTGAGAGGCCTTTTTTAACACACAGCTTCCTGCACAGAACTGTGTGCCTAAGAGCTGCTGGAGGATATGTGGAGTCAGCAGCCTCAATTATCAGCTTGTGTTCAGGGGTCTCTGCTCCCAGTGCACACTTCACACCACAGTGTGCCCAGACAGCTCTGGGAAGAGTCTGCACTGAGTGACACATTCAACTTTAGTGTCACTGTGCAGAGGACTGCCAGCTACCCAACAAGCAGACGAATGTGAAAGGCCATGGCTAGAGTTTCAGAGAGATGTTTGCAGAACAAAGACCGCAGTCATGGGCTGCATACGATTATATATTTTTCCCATTTCTTCATAAGCTTGATATTCTGTTGCTCTGTCCCCAAGTCTAAAACTTGTCAGCTCTTCCACTGACTTCTGTTTCTCTGTCCGTTCTGGCCTAGCCTGCCCCTAATGCTCAGCTGCAGGCCCCAAAGGAGTAATATGAACGCCAGCCTCCTAATCTGGCAGTTGCTCTTTGGCAGCCATTCCTTCCTTTACTCCAGCCATGAGCCTCTGATCACCTGGCTCCTGAGCTTCACTCTATGGTCCTGTAACCAACAGTCACAATCCCCAAAAAACCTGCCATGATTAATTCTCCCAACACTTCTGTGTAGTGCCCTATGTATATCTGCATTTAAATCCACTGCCTCCTTTTCAGTGGTATCTAAATGCAAAGTGAAGGATGGGAGACAGAGAAATAGTATTGACTAAAAACCAATGCTACAATGCTAAACTGATCATTTCCCAACATTAAAAGAGGATGCCAGGAAGTTTCCAGCCATCTGTAGTTAGATTTGTGTAGTAGCATCAGCTACTCTACACAGGGAAGAATCATTAAATACAGCTCAAGGTGTAAAAATGGCACACAGAACATGGTCAGTGTTCAGTAATACCTGCTTGCTGAATTATGCTCCTGTATGGGTAACATGGAATATAAGTATACAGAGAGGCAGTGATCCACCAAGAGATTTCTTTAGATTGTGAAAAGCACATGCATTTCAGACACCTCAGTGTACCTCACAACAAGAAAAAAGATTGAGTTTAACACTGTAACTAGGTTGACCTTCCATCAGGTTTCTCAACCCATTGATAACATCAGCAAGGACTACTCTACCACACACAGGCAGAAGAGGTAATCAGGAGCTCTGACCTTCCCTTGACAAATAGGAATTTATTGATTCTAAAATGCAAAATGTTTTAAATACTCATTTCAACAGAAATAATAGAAAAAACCTGCATCAAAGATGAAATCTCTAGTGTGCAAGTGAAACGAAACAGAAAAAAAGAAGAGAACTTCCCAAAACAGCCACATGGCAAGAGAAAAGCCATTTACTTGAATGAGAAAAGGCCAAGGTCAAATCCCAAAGTCATATCTAATCTAAGAGGTCTATGAACTACTGAAAGAAGTAATCATCAGGAAAACAATTATCTCACTTTCCTTGAAAAAAAAAATCTTGCTTCAGACTGTCCCCTCTTAATATTGCAGATGCAAATTTACATTACTAACGAGTGTCAAAACAAACATGCCCTGTAAGGAATTAAAGCAACAGGGTAAACGGGATCCTTTTTGCTCATGAATTTCAAATCATCTTACAAAGCAGATCTATAAATGAGTTTAGCTGCCAGCTAAGTTTGTAAGTCAAAACAACCACCGATCACCATTCCCCACTTGATACTGCAGGATTCAGCTTTTTCATAGCCTGGAAAGACAATATTCTAACACTGTTATGCCTACTCACAGAGGTCACCAAATTAGCACTAGCAGTCTGACTCTTGCATCCTGAGGTGGTGTTATAAAGCCAGCCCACAAACTGTAGTGCTAAGCTGGAGAGAGGCCATAAGTTAGAGCTGGCTTTGTATTTAGTAAATGTTACCCCTGCTTGAGGAGAGCCAACACCACTTTCAGTTTTCTCCCTTTTCAGACTTACTTATGGTTTAACAGCAAGAGAAGCCTATCCCATACTGAATGAATGATTACCTCTTGTAGCCTTGACACATATCTGCGTTCAGAAAACGAACTTCAGCCATCTAATAGCATCCCTGCACACCGTATGGCATTAGCAGGCCTTTGCCACTTGTTCTAGTGTGACACAGCAGAACCACACGACATCACCAAAGGAACATGACATCCCAAGATGTTTCATTTTTCCTGCAATTAATTGGAATCAACAGGGCTTCTTCCTTTCACACTGGCAAAGACTACCAAGCTATCTTCTAAAAAGAGTTAAACTATCAATTATAGAATTAAAAGTAGTAATTCTAGTTAAAGAGCTCATACAGCTAAAATTTCTGCAATACTACCATCACAGTATCAGTGTCATAAAAGGCAACAGAACCTAGACTACTCCCTAGAAGATCATGTTTTCCAACCGGGTTCCTTAAAAAACAAATTCTGAGATTTTTTTATATAATTCATGTCCAACACTATTTTGAGCATTTATCAGCTTTGCAATGCAGTAGTGGAACAAACAGCCTGTTAAAAAGTATCTTGCTGAAAGCAAACCCAAGAAAGTTTCTTAGTTTTTAACCTCCACAACTTAAACTGAACTTAAGGAACATGGTATGAATTTCCAAACATCTATAAACAACACATTTCCTAGCTAGCAGCCCTAGACTGTTCACTGATTCAAATTTCTTCTCTTAAATACATTTTCTTGATCAATGTTGGAAAAATCTGCAATTTCTTAGTTTGAAAATAAAACTTAGAAGTCACGATTGCCATCTCTCACCAAGGCCAACAGAAGGGCAGGGGAAAAAAAAAAACAAAATCACAACAGAAAGGTAAAGTTTGCCAAGTTACTTTGAGATCAGGATCACATGAATACCCGTACAGGTAACAGAAGAACAAATACGGAAAAAGTTTAGTATAGAAAGGTTAATAAAAAACAAAGGCAAAGCGCAAATGGGAGAAAGGAAAAGAAAATTCTTGATAAAAAATAAAAAGTAAAAAGCCCTTGACAGCCATTTTGGATCACATTATTGCAGAGCCTAAGAAATGCAGTTTTATCATGGAATCCATTAGAAAGTAAATTGTGTAGTAACAGAAAGTCAGGAAATTAATGTGACCTGCTTGAATAGAAAATGTCTTTGGGAAAGAGTCAGAATGACAGATGATCCCAGGAAAAAGACAAAAATATCCAAGTTTACCTTCTCAGAAGGATCCCGATACTGCCACAATTACCATTTTACCAATTACAATCAGGCCATTTCAGAAGAATATCATGGAAAGAAAACCCTCTTTAACCTGACAAGACTGAGCAGGGAGCAAGATCTCTAACCTCATGAAAATCACAAAGATTTCAGAAGTGATAAATTGCAAGGGGACCTCATTCACTTCCCAGTTTTTCTTCAAGGCAATTACCATGGCAGTACTGCAGGCTCTGCTGAGTCCACCTGTCTTTTGGTTTCCTGGCCAGAGTACAAAGAAAAAGGCACTGCTGCACATCTGTACCACTTGTACTATTTCATTGCCTTACACAATAGCTTTGTGTAAACAGAGTTTTGGGTTTCAGGGCTCTTCTTCCTCCTTCCTTCCTCAGTTACCCCCAAACAATTACTGTGTTTTTGCTGCCACCAAAAATTTTTAAGACTTCCACTTGAAACTAGACTCTTACCTTCAAAGAACTGCTGTAAGGCCTCATTTTCTCCCACCACATCCATGAAAATCCAGCAGAACTGTTCTGCTTTCCTACTGCTTGAAGAGTTCCCACTGAGAAAAATGCACTGTTTCTTCTCCAGATGATTACCAACATGCCAAGGAACACTTCATGTTTTTTTCAGAGGTTTCAATGAATTTGTCCCAGCTGATTTCATTCCTCCATAACTAGAGCAACAGTTATACTTAGGCTTTATGTAAAGGACTTAAACTACACATAAAGGAAAATCTGACAAGCCTTTTGAGGCAAGGTGAAGGTGATGTGTATTCTACCCAGTAAGTAAGTCTAATGTTCTTGCTTCAAGGACCTTTGGTCGCAGTACTAACTATAATTACACATGCGCAAAAAACGCAGCAATAAAAATTACTTATCTTGTCTTTGTACTTTCACACAGGTCGTATAATTAATACTACTGACGAAATCAATAGTAATCAAAAATGCAAGAGCAAAGCCATCATTAGTAGGGAAGTAAAATTTCTAATTGTTACTAACAAAATTAAATTACAGAATTACCTGTTTATCTGAGGTAGCATTGAAAAACATATGGGAAAGCTGAACATGGAACAAAGCTCTTTACTCCTGCTAAGCAGTAAATCCTATTTTCTATTTTCTATTTCATTTTCTCTGATTTCATCTTTAAACACTAAAAATGGCCCATTTTGCCACCCCTAAGCAAACAGGACAAAAATATTCAGATGTTTTGAGTAGGCAACTGAAAGAGGCATTTTTTTATGAACAAAAATTTCAATGAAGTCAACTCTGGAATTAGGCTATTTTCTGAAGTAATTATATTCACCACATAAGTAACTGTTGTGCAGTTTTTACAAGTCCTGAGCACTCACAGTGACACAGGCTTCTCAGGATAAACAGCTCATATTAAAAATATAGAAAAGAATTTCAGAGTAGGGTCTTGAAGACAGAAGCAAGCCAGTCAGCATTTACAAGATGTTGATGTAAATGAGCCAAACAGTCATTACCAGAGATACATAGGGTACATCTTTGCTATCTCTAATACAAGAAAATCACCTCAGCATAATACATTTTAGATACTACCATGTATAGAAAGGACCCTTCTCTCTGCTTGAATGAGCAACAGGACTTTGTTGTTGAAAAGGATATTAAGTCAGAATAGCAACAGCTACTGGCTACCATTTGCCTACTGTTAGCTAATCATGAACACAGTTGTACCTCATTATGTAAACTCAGGATTAACAATCATTTAGGAAGCATTTATGAGTCTAGCATAAAACATAATGCCAACAAACACAGCTTGTTTTCTAAGAGCCAGTAAAACCAGACTTCCTTAGCATTATTGAAAGAATAAACAACCCTTTAACAATTTATGGTAGAATTTTTCCAGGTGTCTCCAACAGCAAGTAGTACCCAGGGAGAGGAGATAGATAAAAATATTTCTTCGGTACTGAAACATCCCAAGTTGGACATACATACTCCATTACTTGTAAAATGTTTAGGTTCAGCTGTTTGTTTTAATTTTAACATTAAAATGCCTGGTTGAAGCCAACACTTGCAAAGTGTTTTCAGGCACATACAAGCAACACAAATATGGTATTAAATTTCACTGCTCATTCTATTTACTTTTGGGAAAACGGAGAACATTCCAGTAAGAAAGTAATGAATAGCACTGGTTTTGTTCAGCATCAAAGAGATCTATATCCACTGACATGCTTCTTGTTAAAAAAACAACTATATAAACTCCCCTTTTAATGTTTGTCTGTTTACTTGCCAGTGCTTTAATCTTAAGTGCAATTGATAAATGGCTGTCAGGATCAAGATCTAACGTTTTTCCAAAAGGGCAAGTCTAGTACATATCCACAGCTATGTGCCTGTAACCTCATTAGCTGTCTGCTTTCAGCTTAGACAATGTCCAGGAAAAAAAGGACCACTTGAACTTTAAGTGCTAAAGTAACACTTTAAAATGCGTATTTAAGAGGCCATGATCCTTTTTAGGGTTGTCTGACACAATCTGTACATGTGAAAAAACTGATAACATTATATGGAAATTATCATCAACATGTTAAAGAAATCACATCATAAAAATTTCCCACTTTCAAGGGCAGCTGTGGGCAAAATGATGTATAAAGCACTGAAACCCAAAAAAAAAAGGCAGGATTAAAAAAAAAAAAATTTAAAGGAATGAAAACATTTTAATGACAGAAAATCAGAGGGAAAGAGAAAGTTTTTAGCAGTCAGATAGGGGTCAGGACAGATTTCTAACCAAAGTGTCAACAAGATAATTTTATTGTTCCTTGATATTCAAAAAGCACCCTACTTTAAAGAGAAGATACTCAGGTTTATTATGCTGTATATGTTTCTCTTCTTGCATGTTTTTAAAAATTAAAAGTATAGGAAAGCAGCACTTCAAAGAATTCCAAGTTCTCTAATTGTCTGTTAACCGTATTGGCATGTATGCAGAGAGAGTTACATATATCTATCTGAACACTACAATGAATAACATGTCAGGCATTTATTCTGTCTTCACAAAATCATCTCATTTTTACATTTTAGAATGTCTTCTCGGGGAGATTCATATTATTCTGCATCACAAACAACAGAAGACAGAGGCTGTTTCAGATTAACACTTTAATCAGAATTTCTGTTTTTAAATGTAAATTACAATCACTAATACACCTGCAAGTGTTTACCACATTTGTTCAACTAAATATTATATGTACGCATATACAGCATAGGTCAGTTTAAAACAATCACAGTACTTCTTAGTGCCATCTGCAAAAGGAGAAAGATCTTGGACCCACTTTGTGGAAATAAATATCAAGTGACAAAAAAAAGATTCAGCCATTTTAGTTATGTATATTCAATGAAGTTCATGCGCGCACACGAGTAATAAGACTTAGAGCTCTTCCTTGTAATAGCCAAGTTTTGCTAGTGACATCTCTCGTCTCAGCTGCATAACTTCCCAGAACATCTGATCCACTAAAAAAAGACAGAAATATCATTAAACATACCAAGTTCATATTTTATTTCAAGTGATGTATTCAGGCTGCTTCACTCTACATGAGTTATGGGGAACTTTGTAACAAACATCTGGTAAAACCAATATTAATGTGTAAGGGCTAATTGTGCTTGGTTATGATAAAATCTATTCAAGTATATATTCTAAAAATTCTAAGTGACAGTCCTATAAAAAAATTCCTCAAATTTTAGATTTCTTTTTAAAATTGAGAACAACAATACATCAGTACTTCTTATCAGTTTCAATTAATTGCAGTGCCTCATTTTAATTGCCCTGCCCCCTGACTCACCTTCTGTAAAACTAAATAACTACAAAAAAGAAAAATTAGAACTTGTTGAATAAGAATTGCTTAATCAAATAATCCGTAATTTTGTTATATTTTTTCCATTTATTATCTTCCTTCCTCCCTCTTTTTTTCTACAGGAATCTGCAGCAACAATAAGTTGGGTAGGAAAGGCCTTTTTTTCTTATTTCATCTGTATTTTCCTAAACTTGATGACTCTAGTGCATACTGTAAACTTCTGGATGCCACAAATCAAAATTGAGTATATAATTACAAGACAAAAATAATTTCCATGTAGTCAAGATCCTAACATAGAATGTCTACTAATATAATTAACCTGAACAAAAAGTACAAGGTCTTCCTTAACATATTTCAGAAACCACTTTTGTAAAAGTGAGCTCTGTCTCAAAAATTTCATGGTGCATTAATAGAAATGCACATTATGTAGACAATTATTATGAGCGCCTACATTCTTGTAATGTTATTGTTGAAATACTTACATAAAGCTACAAATGCAAATTTCATATTTTAGTAGTAAAGATGATAATGGAGCTGAAACACCGAACTCAATTTTTGTCTGAACTTCTTGTGAAGAATAAATAAATTTGATAATGCTGAAAATATTTCATTATTTGATATAAAAAAATATTAACTTAGCTTTTCTATCTCAATAGTAAATAAACAATTTTTAGTTGAAACTTCATAGGTTCTTTTGGTCAAAGTAAAAGCCCTTTAATTATACATCATATTAAATTTTAAATAACACATTTTCAAGATCTTTAGCGATGCTGGTACATCAGTAAAAATTACCACCATCTGAAGGTATTATTAAACATAATTTAGTTTATGAAATAGGTGAATTTCTGGTAAATTCCATGGCCCTTTGACAGTGAAAATAAATAGCATTATTTTTGTAAGGAACACTCTAGCACCTCAGAAGTACTCAAAGTTAGAGACGGAAACAAAATATTTCGATGTAGCTAAAATCCTGAGCTCCAGAAATTTAGAAACATCAGAAGAGATGACTAGAGGTCAGACAGGAAAAGTGGGGCTAATTCCAGCCAAATTCTTGATGAAGCAAATCCACAGACACTCGAAAACTGGAACAATGAAATGCACAGACATCCATAAACATTGCAATGCTGTTTTATTCTACTTTCAAAACTGCAACTGAGCTAAAAAAATTATATTTTCACAGTGAAAGCAAAATTTTTAATTAACTATTGACACAAGGCTAATGACACTTTTTCCGCTATCTGTGCTCAGCATGTTTGGGAGCCTAAGTGATATGACCTGTTTCAAAAAAACCTTGGACTGAAGGCTGTTTGGTAATATTCTTTGACCTGGACAGGAAAGACAATTAAATCAACTGTGTGCAGTCTAAACACAATCAAATTATCTTCATTTTCTAGTGATAAACAGGTAAAAGGGTCTTGAAAACGAAGACTAGTAACTACAACTCCAACACATAATATATGTTTAAATTCCAGAATTAAGTAACTAAGTGTACAATCCATACATTTTCACAAACATCCTTTATATGGACATACTGAAACCAGATAGCACAGTTAGGCAAATTTCTGCATTGCTCTGCAGACATGGTTTAAACAGAGTTGTTGGGTATGCTATTCTGACAAGAACAAAGAAGCTGGGTAACAATGGTAGAGAAAACTCAAACCCACGGCCTGGAGCAACAGCAGTAAAAAACACATTTCTCTTTTGGAGTGGACAGTAATCAAGCCTTACATTTATAACCAGAGCCCTAATCAAGAGATTTTGCCATGCTACTGCAATGACCTTTCAGCTGCACTCAGATGAATCATTACATTATACAGGTTTTCTGTATACATATAACAGGCTTCCTGTTTACTTTTTACAATTGAACCCAAAATATTGTCACTCTTGCCAGCTCCCCCTGAAAAAAAAGTATGGCAAGAATGGCTCTCTCAATTCTCAATGTACCAAATGAAAAGACACGTAAAAACACCAAGCAAAAGGAAAAATGGCTCAGATCAAACCAAACTGAAGGTATTTTGGTCTAAAATATCTCCATATTCTGTGAAAGACTTGATTTTTGACTACTGTGTGGAAAAACTGTGACTCACACCTCTTGTTACAGACTTTTTCATAGCATTTCCTACTGAATAATATATAAGGGTTTTTTAAATTGACTAAAAATCAATGAGTTTTAATTTGTTGTTGTTGAAAAAAATAACTTTACTGGAGAGTGAAATATCACCACATTCTCAAAATTACGACTACAAACTGATAGCTTTCCAGTAACGTCAGGTCACAGTTATTGTGCATAGATAAGCAACTTTTAGGCACAGGCACTATTTAAATTTCTGTTCGTATACACCAAACACAATTTCCTACTCACCATCTTGCTGCTTCAACAGTCCTTGCTGGATGTATCGAATATATGTAAAGAAGTTACACACAGAAGTGATCTGAACTCATAAAAAAATAATGGTAGTTAATATAATTTTGCATAATGGTATGGAAAAAAAATAAGTAAATAACTATGCAAAATGAAATCACAGTAAATCTACTTACCCTGTAACGACAGAAAGGAGAAATGTAGTAATAACTGCTTGAATCTCCTAATTTGATTCTATGCTTGCATGACTTACTTTGTCCACTGAGAGCACATTTCCTACAAATATAAAGGTCATGTGATTTAATAAACAAATCTGACATTAATGTCAAACACCTGCATGTGTTTACAGTATTAATGTAACTGCTTCACACTGGTGCAGATACATGAGTCTATCTTCATTTTACATTACATTGGCAATTATTTTAGTTCCAAAAGGACTAATTTCATTCCAATACTGGTGCATTTTGATGCTTTTTTGAATTTTAAAACTTTCTTCAGCTCTGGGCATGTACTTCATATTCACTAATTAAAGTTTGGCTTGACAACTCTGGAGCAGTGGATTTCTTTAATTAACTCTTGATATGTGAAATAAGCATTATTTAAATTATCAGTTGATGTCAACATTTAAACAGATATTTTAAAAATTCCACTCAATATTGTATTTCATCATAAAAAATATCAGCCCTACAGAAGAGCATTCAATTCTCTGAAGCCTCTCTTAAATGCATTCTAAGGCCAGCTTTGCATTTATGGCCAAATTGAAATCATATTTTATATTCAGAGTGTCAAATAATTTGGAACAAAGGAAAATAAGCTGTCTAGCAGTAATTCTTTATGTTACCGCTACAAAAAGCAATGGTAAAATAATTTACATATTTCCATGCAGTATTCTGGAAAGGTCAGTAGTCACCACAAAATCTTCCCCCCCCCTCCCCCAAAAAAAAAAAAATTAAGAAAAGATAATGGATTTTTAAAAATTAGGAGAATGTGATTTATTCAGAATGTCTGTAACACAGCATCTCAGATTAACTAGCCTGTCACGGCAACCACTGTTTCATTAATTTTAAAAGCTGCTGACTCTTCTCCCTCCCATTTCTACCTCATGAAATTAGGGAGTCTAAGAACAAACAGCCTCTCAAAAGTGAAACAAAAATTACTAAGCTTTTGTGGTTCTAAACACTGGCTCACAAGCCTTTTAAATAGCTGCAGCAGGTCCACAGAACCATGTAAGACAGGAGAAAACTGAAGTGTGCATATGACTTTCCATAACAGTTTATGAGGACTGACAGCAGTGCATTGATATAAGAAATCCTAGGGCAGCTGAAGCAAGCTGATCACAATTTCAGTCCGGCTGTTGCCAGAAGACAGACAAACTTTCAGTGCTAGGAAAATAAAACCTTTTCTTCCTTTTGGCTACATAATTACCTTCTATATGTTGTCTTCCATCACACAGGGTTAAATGCTGGCACAGTGGTTACTACTGATGACTCAGTTCTGTGCTGTATGGCCCACACGCAGCTTAGTGCTTTTTTACCCACAGGGACAATTATTTGAGTCTTGTGGAGAAACTCAGCTGTGTCTTTTGTTAAGGCAGCACTTACTGCACACCATCACAGGCACCATTCAGTACCTCCTGTATAGCAAGAACCTTTCTTTACTACTATCATGGCTCTTCACCCTCTACTCCTTACTTTGCTATTGGGCTATTGCCCACTATGTTATGCATCTGTTTCCCCATGCAACTGTACAACAAAATAACCTTTAAAAACATTACTCTAGTTTTTGTTATTATTTGTCTATATTATGTATTTAAGATGTTTCAATAAAAATAGTGCTATGCACTGTATAATAATAAAAACCTGAAACTGCTACTCTGATTCAATGAAAATTGGAACACCTGTTTCCCATACAGTGCCAGTGATCATATACAAGGCAAAGCCCATTTGCTGTCAAACTACACTTAAATACTGCACATTCCTCACCTATTACTTATTTACAAGCAACATCACAAAAGTTTTTGTCGATACACAGCAGCTGGAAAACTGAGAAAGGAATATGGCCAACCTTTTGATACAGCTAAAATAACTACATTACAATTTGTGCACTGTCCTATCAAAATGTTAATCTATATATCTAGCCAACTATTTAAGGATTTCATAAATTCTAATTAAAAAACTATATTACACTGGAGAAAACAGATTAAAAATATGAAGAAATTTCTGAATGATGCAACTGAGTCTCCTGAGTAAGTATTTCATCATGTCAAGATACAGGGAAGTTGCCTGAACCACAGTGACTTTAAATCAATTTGCCAATTGGATTCTGACACATGACTTGTTTCAGTAGTTTCTGGCTGTCCAGATTCTCTGCTGCACTCATGGAACACAGCTCACCATGGTAGCTCTTGGACATGAGTTCACTACCCCTTGAGTAGCTCCGTTATTGGTGCGGGCCCTTCTAACGAAGAGCTGTTACAGCTCAAAAAGTGTGTTTTCTAGTGACAGGAATAAGTTGAGGAGTATATATGAATGCTTTTATTTTGTAGGCTAGAAAGGATCAAAGACTGTCATAAAACACAATTTTCATTTTATACAGCTTCTTTAAAGAGAAAGAATTTTGAGATATGTTAATTGTAGTTTCTCTTCCACTCAAAAACAGAGGAAAAACAAGGACTAAAAAGCAACAGCAATGACAAAGAAAATTAAAGAGTCAGATGAAACATTTTCATGCAAGACTTCTATCATAAAATTGAATTCTCTCAAATCAAGTATTAGAGAAAAGTCATGTCCTTCTCAAGATCTGGAAGGCTCCAAATTAACACTGACCTTGTTTGCTTACTCTGACATATGCTGAAGCACACTACAAATCCCTTCCTTCACATCCATCAATGTCTCAGTGTCTCAGGGCAAGTCCCTCCCACCTAACTTCAACAGCTGTATCAGTACCTGACAACAAGTCTTGCTTCAGATTCCTCTAGGACCACTCTAGAATTTCTAAAACAACCTTCCTGTCATTCAAGCATACTTCCTAATTTAGGTTCAAACTCCCACTCACCTTCAATCCTACTTCATTACATTCCTCCTGCTCAAACTCGAAGGATTTACTCTATATATCCTGTCTTCAAATCCTTCAGTTACCTTTGCCAGTGTCTTACATATATCTTAAATTTCTTATGCCACAAATCCTCCAGATATCAGATATTCAGCCTGTACTACTCCAATGCCTATTTCTTTCATGATGCTTTCCAGCTGAGAGCCCCTAGGCCAAAAGCATCTGTTTTAAGTATCAGGATGGTCTTCTGCAAAGAGGTGAATGTTACTTTTGGGGTCAATGCATCGTAAGTGAAGCACACAGCTCTCCCCAAAAGGCAAGGTTTGTTTTATGTTAGTCTCTTTTAAAGTTCCATTTATTAGTTGCTTACTTTCCCATAAAATTTTGTAACAACCATCTCGAAGTCTTAGATTTTAGGAAATTAAATTTAAGATACACAAATTTGACTGAGGTCATCAGTTGATAGCAGTTTTCTCAAGCCAAGGGATATCTCAAATGAGTCAAGATTACCCTTCTTGTTAGTTTACATACTTTGGTCCCCCACATTCAACTGCAGAAGCTTTCACAAATCGAACAGGTTGCAAGCCAACAGGTTCAATGCTCAGAGTGTTGTTTTCAACAGCTTCCAGGACAGCTGAGGCCAACTGCAAGAGAAATTGAGAAACCGGTTTAAAACAGCTCTTCTTTATCCATTGCCTAAAAGCAGTGACATAGTTCTTCTTCTGAAAAGTCGACATAGAAAAAAAAAATCAACTCACCAAACAGAAATTCAATTACAAATGAGATTTCACTTTCATCATTGAACAGGAGGTCCCATTTCCAAGCTCCTGCTTAAATTCTGCCCTCCAAATAACCCTGCCTTCCCTGAGGCAAGGTAACTTCTTTACAGCCAGGAATGTAGTCAAGCATGATTAAAAAGCTAACAGTATCTTCAGCCATTCTTCATATGCCCAAATAGCACATACATTTGTACATGCTGTGTTCTTGTCAGAGACTGAATATGGTACAAACCTTATTTTAAAAATTGGTCTAATTTTATTGTGTTATATGAAAAATACAAAATTATGCAGCATGCTTCTTTATCTTGAATAAAACAAGTAAATATGTAACTTTTTCAGCTTTTAGAAAGGTGTACAAACAAGTAAGACTGAAAAATATACAGAAAAGCCAACAAAATATATACAGAAGCCAGTTGCAACTTTCAAACACTAGTCTAGTTAAAACAAAGTGCAACTTTGCTCATGTTTTTTTATGTTAATTCTTTATAAACACAAAATCACAAGACACTAGAAATGTGATCATTTTGCTTGATTGGACTAAACACTTGCCCAAGACCAGTGTTTTAACTAAAAGCCATTACCTGATTTTAAAAAAGGTGCAATTTATCTTATTAATGAAATGATTTTGTACTAAGGCTTCTTCCTACTCAATAATAAAGATGTTTTTTCTATTGTACTTTAAATATTTTTTAAAACAGAATGTTAGTATTAAAGTAGTTCATATGAAATGCTCCTTTTCTGTCATCTCCCCAAAGAAAAACACTAAACATATACACAGAAGGCTACTAACAATTGATGTAATACTTCAACCATTCAGATAACTGCATTTCCAATTATTCAGAAACACAATACATGTATAATTTATTGTTTGGTTAACTGCACATTAGCCTATCAATAGCCAAGTGAAAACAGAAGTCGGTCACTACATACAGCATCTGAAAACAATAAATGCTGTAACTGACAAGTGAGAGAAGCCTCATGCTTCCCTTAAGAGGCAATATATATCTACAGTAATTATATTACCACTGAAGCACAAAACCAAAATTAAGCTGCTGGGAAGGACAACAGAATGGCCTACTTACATATACTAAAGAAGTAATTTAATTCCTATAGTAACCAAGTAAACTTCTTAGTGGGAGAGGTTCATATGATAGTGTACACCAACAATAACAAACCGATATACAATTAACTAAAAGACTGTACATGCTTATGGCCAGAAAGTAACCACAGATGAAAAACATGGGAGAAGACCATAACACCTCCTGAAAATAACAGATAAAAATTATGAAGAAAATGCAGGATTTTCTATGAAAAGGGTTTAATTTTACTGAGAAAAAATATCAATAGTTACGGCTTTAAAATTTCTTATTTTAATAAAGATCTAAGAATACGCTGCCTTTCCTTACTGATACCCCAACTACAGCCTGTAAATGCCGCTTAAGAACAAAAACAAAGTAAAGCAGTTGGAACTGCAACCCCAAGATAGGTAAAATTCCAGTCTTTCCTCTGTATGGGAGAACATGTGGGAATAGCACAAGGAAAAAAAGTCTCATAATTCAATTCCTCTAAAATCCTATTTCCAAACTGCCCCTGTTGAATCAAAAATCCCAAAGTCCAATTCTTGTAACTCAAAGCTCTCTTCAAGAAAACTCACAGACTTGCTTGCAGTCTCCTTCGACTGATGTGAGAGAAAACTAGTCTACAAAATTAAATATATGAGTCTCTACGGTTCCCTGTATTAACAAGAGACTAGGACAGGACACTGTTTTTACAGTCTTTGAAGTAGTAGGAATAAAACCTCCACCCATTCTTACAAACATCAGATTCTGACAAAGAGGAGTAACATCTACAAGAAGTAGCCCTAAAATGGCCATATCTGGAACAGTATAAACAAAAGAAAAAAAACGGTTAATACTCCAGACTAAACTTCAGCACTTCACTGGAAACTGTCATACACTAATGAAACAAAAATGGTTAAACTTCATATTAAAAACAATCCAATAGTCTACTGGGTTCTTGTAATACATTTAAAGGGAAGTGTCAGTTACCACATTTAGAATATCTCCATTCATTACCTCACTTTTTGAGAAGGTTAAACATGGAAAAATATCTTCCCGATAAATTTTGTCCAAGAAAGGACACGTTCTGTCCATAGTAGGTTCATCCTTCCAAGATCTAAATTCATTGTACAAAGACAGGTCAGCCTAGAACACACAAAGATTCGCATATTTTAGTACTGCAATTATCACACCATTGTCTATCATTTGCAAATATCCACAGGTAAATAACGAGTATTAAAATGCTTTCCATTGCCCTGTGAAAGAATGTTATCATGGTCCAGCTATGAACACCTTCTTAAATCCACTCTCCTGAGACTGTAAATATAAGCAAATTAAAATATATAATTTTCAAGACAGAGATAATTCATTTACTGGTCACTGTTACACCAGGGACAAGCTAATTACTTCTCCCCCATTTCCTAAGCTTTCAGGATAGCTTTGAAAAACTTAACTGAATGTTTAAAAAAAAAGCCAAAAATTAGTTTCCTTCTTGATGCATCTTCATTACAGTATTTTAGTCCACCTCCACTTCTGTGAGTTACAGAAAAGCAAAGAAATTCAAAGAAAACAACTTCAACTGACTGTAACATGCTGCTGTCCAAACATTTAAAGAAAACAGACTAAACACACTAAATATACCAAAAGAAGTAAACAGGAAGTCAATGTACAAATCAATTAAAAGTATACTTCATTTTTCATCTTTATGCCCAAACTCTCTCCTTTACCACCCAACAGAAAGGCAAGGATATTCACTGGGAATGATTTATGAGCCTGTTCCCCCACAGCTCCTCTAGTCCAAGAGGAAATGCTAAAACAACCCATTAAATCATGCTGGGAGTAACTATGCTCTGCAATAGGAAAAGATAATTTTACCTGCTTTGAAAACATTTTGTTTTGTCATCTCCACACCAAGATCACTTAGCAGTAGGATGGCAGCTATCCAGTCTGGTGTTCCAGAGATCGGTACTAGACTGCTATTAAATATCTACATTTACATTATGAGACAGTCTGTCCAATGGGCTGGCTACCCACTAACAGCTGGAGTACACTGAGGTGCTCCCAAAACACATCATCTGGTTTAGGGTTACTTGAGAAGAATCTTGTTCATGGGCTCCAGGACACGAACCAAGCAGAACGGGGATGAGTGTTTGTGACACATGCTCCTATTCCAACATAAAAGACTATTGCCAGATCCCACTGGGATATGAAACACCATCCTGCTCCCCAGATGCAACACCATCCTCAGATTGGTTCTAACATTCTGCTTCAGCATCTTTTCCCCTCCAACTGGTTAAATCCCTTTCTTGTACTACAGCAGACCTATACTCCTAAAACTATGAGAATGATGCACACTGCAGGCAAAAGGCAAGCCAGGATGTGAATTTAAAGTTTTGTATTATTAAAAACAAATAATACAGGTAAAATAATGAAAGAGGAAAATATATAACGTATGTTAAAAATTGATTTTTAATCCTATTAAAAAGATCAGTGTGCTGCTTTGAACCAACCTCATTCAGCCTTTTTTTTTTCCCCCATGCACTACCCCTCCTCTGAGTCCCCAGCACTTTGCCATTCTTTTACATATATGTTTGGGGGATTTCTTCTGTCACTTTCAGAGTTTTTTGGTTTAACTTTATTTTTTTCTTTTCTTTTTTTTTTCCTTGAAAAATTAGGCTGGAAAATCTGTTTTCCATTAGAGCTACTTGCTTTTATACTCATGTACAATCAGGAACAACCATCTTAATTAAGCTAGTCCATAAATGTCCTGGTTGGTAAGCCACCAACTTCATTGTACAAGTGAAATTCAATAGGTGTAACTTGCTCCCTCAAGGAACATTTCCCATACCTTAAAATCCATCTCAGGTCTGGCTTTAAAACTAATGTAATCAAGAGATACCAGCAGAAAAACACTTCTTTTTCATTTGTACTATAGGATTCTAAAAATTGAGACGCATTTCTTATTAACTTTGTTATTTTCTAGATTTAACTCAATTTTACCCAAACCTGCAAGTTTATAAAGAAGCTGCCTTGAAAAAACTGTTCAGTGAACATAGCTTGATGCTCTTCCTTTCCATTCTACAATGTGATACATTTATATCTCCTCCCTGTCTTTACTTATATTTCCATTAGGTCAGTTTTGATTACTACAAATTAAATATACAACCAAATGCAATAATAATTCTAGTTAAATTTTTTTATGTATTCATTTAAAGTAAAATACAACATCAGTGAAACATTTTAGCTCTCTGAATGACACTGAAGTATTTATCAGCATTTACAGTGAGTGGATGCTACCTGTTTGCTTAAGATCCAGGTAGCTATTCAGCTTATCTCAATCTTTTTAATATGTAAAATCATTAGACATGTCAATTTATCCTAGGAGGTTACTACCACATGCTAGGATGTATTTCTCTGGGATGCTGGCATCTTTCTAGTTCCACTGCAACTTAGGGTGGACAGCCAGCCACTCCTGACTCTGTCTACATTCTACACAGAAACCTGAGAGTTGATGTATTTACACCCAGCTCCATCCAACATCTCCAGGTGGCAGACCCTCCATAAGAGTCTAAAGCTATATTCCCCACACCAAAAGGCCACTGCATAGCCCCAAGCAAGGGAACTCTCAGACTCCCTTTTGAAGCTGAGTCACTAGACGTTAGAAGAATGACATGCAAAGGGTAATTTAACTCAGTGGCAAGAACATTTAGCAAGAAGGGGACAGAACTGCGGTTTCAACCCAGCTCCCAGAAATGCAAAAACATTTACCTTAGACCAACTATAATCAAAAGCAGGAAACAAAACCACAAAGCACTGGATAACAAAAGCAGCTGGGAAGGTATGTCTCTCCTGCTTAAAACCATGATCTAGCCACCATGCCAAAGGCAGTCTTGCTTTCTTCACCCCATGCTACATTCCATTAAATACTCCTGCTCAGATGAGAAACAGAAAGACTCAAGTCCCAATGGGTGGAAAATCCATGTGTTTCTTAGTGATCCCCTGTGCTGTCACTGGAAGAACAGTCACCAGTTTGAGCAGCCTTGAGCAGCCTCAAAGCGTCTCCTTATGCAGCCAACAAAAAAGGAGAATGAACTAAAGAAAAATGTCAGGAAGACTGGTTCTTCTGCAGTATATCCCTCACATTCCCCACCTTCTCTCCACAAGAAATTGAGGCAAAACAGACTTCTCCCCTCTCTCGCTCTTGCCCAACACTTAAAAAATTCATTGAGTCACGACCTCAGTGAGATGCTTACAAAGTAATAGGATTCCATCCCAGCTCTCCCCTTTTCTCAAGGGCAACAAGGATTCAGTTTTAGTAAGGAAAATATACTGGATACCACTGAAAGTGGGCAGTTAGGTTGTAAATCTTCTGATTTATTTTTTTTTAAAGTTTGAGTATGAAAACAAAGCTGAAAGATGCCTTTATTTTCTAGGTTTATTGTAAAAATGTGTCCAGTACAAATGAACCACTTTGAACCACATTAGATATCCAGTTGGCCTGTTTCCCCTCTGACAACAGCCAGCAGCCACAGAGCTGGCTGAAGAGACATATGAGAGGAAAGACAGTGATATGTATTCATTTTACAGCCTCAAAACTCTTAGCAATCTGTAGTTAAAGAAGTTTCCTAAGCCAAATGTCATATCTGTCTTCTATATACCTTGAGAGGCTTTTGTTACTTCGCATGACTATATTTTGAACACATTTATATTTTTAATCTTGTTACCTCATGACAATGAGTAAAGTTTTATTATGTGACTGAAAATTATATTCCTTTTAGCTTCCAGAGTTTTCTTACTACAAGAATTCATTAATAATTGTTCATCATTCATCTTCCACATGTCACCTGAAATTGCAGAGGTTTTTCTTCTACCTCAAGTATCTCTACACAGAAATCCTTCCATAGGTTTGACCATTTGTCACACTTCCTCACATTTTCATTATGTCCTGTGATGAAGATGATATAGCTGCATGCATAGAAACACACATTTACTATATGTTTATACAGCAGTATAATGCTTTTTCTTTGGTTATTTATTCCTTTCCTAAGAATTCCTAAGTCTCTGTTGGTCTTTGACCACCACTGAGCACTGAGATGGTGCCTGCAGACAATGATCAACAAGGACGCCACCTTTTGTTTTCAGCACAATGTAGCTTTTTCCAAGTTCACAATTGCAAGCTTGCTAGTTGCATTTTTTCCCTAGATGCCTCATTTCTCAAACTTATTTAGAATTTCATCTGCTGTAAAATAATCTCCTTCTCAACTCTTTGGTCAATTTTTGTTACAACCATTCCAAGGACTCAAGTACCAACCTCTTCCCTCATTATTTCCCCATTTTCAGATACATGAGTACATTCTTTAAAAAAAAAAAAAGTTTTAAAAAATCACACAGGCCCCTGCAATTTCAATGGTAATTCTCACCCTGTTCTCTAATAAGTCATTGATTATGTCTTTTCTCTGGCCTCTTTCACCCATTATTTATCTATAAAATTACTCTTCTTCTTTTCTATGATAATTTATACAACATTTGTGAAAGTTTATGAATTTTCAGCAAAGGACTTCGTAAAAAGTCACCAGGACTTATCATTCAGTTTTATTGCTTTGGTTTATTGTTTGGTTTTTTTTAATTACCATCTTTAAATGACTAATTCCAATATTTGAAATGTTATTTCATTTTCCCTTAATGATTTAAAAGTAAACGAGACTTGGAAAAACCATCACCTATTGGTATGTAAGTAAAGTTCTTTCACTAACGAAAAACACCTCTAAAATAGTCAGCATTACATGAAGAGTTAATATATACTAAATTTAGTGTGAGTAAAACAAAACAATAAAGCCATCTTATCAGCAAATATAGAACAATCCTTATACTGTTACCTCTTTACAGTCTTTTACAATTGGCTGCATCATGGTAAGGTCCTGATGACTGCCACCCATAGCACTGCTTGTACTCTTGTTTCTTGCATGGCCTTTCTTAAAAGGAGTTTTTCCACCAGACTGAAACTCCTTAGTTGGAGACGTTGGTGAAGTAGACAGTACTAGTGTTTTCAATGCTGCTACTTCAGCCTGGAGGACATCAATCTTCAGGGAGGTGGAGGGGGATAAAGTCATTAACAAACAAAAAAATATATTAGGTTAAGAATATGTTGAATCAATCAACAAAATCTCCAGCTATCTTGGTTCAAAACAAGATGCCATCTTCCAACAATAGTAGCACACAGATGTCTATGCCATTGCATACCGTAGTAACACTCATTTCCTATGCACCATGCTGGCTATCTGACATGATGCTAAACACCCTGTCCATGTGTGTTAGCCAAGAATATGTCAAGCAACACCAAACAACTTTGTATATATTCTAATATAATGTATACAGGTAATGTTTTATCTATATCTTTATGATTCACACTTTAAATTTAAAACCATGTGAAAAGACAAAGCAAGCAAGCTAGAAAAAAAGCTCACCTTTCCTTGTGCTTCTTTTAACTGTTTTTCTGCTGCAGCTTGTTTGACATTTGCTTCTTTAACCATTTTGTGTGCTTCCTATAAAAAAATGTTTATCTAGTGTAAATGCCTCACACAAATTTATGAAAAATCCAACAACTAAGGACATACTTTTGCTTCACGGAGACTACTTGTGAATATTAAGTTGTGCAACAGTCTGAAATGAAATAGTTACATTAAAAAAAAACCCCTACAAATCTATCATTTGGATTCATCACTGGCCCACCAAGTTTCTTCCCCTTGGTCCTGAGTCCAGATTCAGAAACTCAGCAACTCCACCCACCCCCCTCCAGCAGGAACAATACCTGTCATGAACACCAGGCTCCAGTTACGCTTCAGTGGCTGACAAGTCAAGTTCCTTGACTGCCAGGGAAAGACTGAACCAGCAGCAACAAAAGCAACATGGGCACAGTAGCACATTCAAAAGAACTTCTACCTTCTTCTAACCAGAATAACCAGTTTTAGACAACTGTAAACTTCTGCATGAAGGAACTAGTCAAACAACTACGAAGTCTAAATTCTTGCCATTAGCAAAACAGACAAAGCAACAGCATAAAAACAGTTTGTCATTTAATAAACATTTCTTAAGGAGAACAGAAAAAGCACTAAAAAAACAATCCAAATAAAGAAACAAGGCTAAGCCAATAAAGAAAAAAGCATAAAAGGACAGAGTTTTTTAAACACCCTTTTACCTCATACCTTTAAGCCTTTTGTCTGTATAATGTATTTGCTTAGGCTCTGATCCAGCAATTTGCACCTATGATCAGATTACTGTTCTCATGCGATACTTACTGAAGGCAACAAAAATTGAAATATCAGAGCCACCAACTAAATTACTTGGGATAGGATGCTTTTCATATCTGTAAAGCGCCTAGCACATCTGGACGCTATATAAATAAAACAAAAAAGTTTGTACATCATCATACCAAGAGATCTGGCTCCCACTGGCATACAACACAGCTGTGTAATATGGGTTTGTAAAATTTTCTTAAGTAACAAGACACATGCAGGAATGGGAACATACACATTTATACAATGTGTACAAATACATTTAACACTGATCATGCAGTTTCTGCTTAGTGATGCCCCTTTGAAAGCAAAGCATGTTGCTGTGCTATTACAGTGTAATAATGTATTATATGAATCCAGCTGTGCAAAACAGGTCTTGATCCTCCACTGGGATTCATTAATATAACCTCTAGCATATCCACTTACATGGTTGCTGAAATTAGTGGGATTCAGAATAAAATATGATTTCAAAGGCTGTAGATCCCAGTGCAAAAAAAAAAAAAAAAAAATCAATAAACCTCACCACTGTGTCTTGTTAGGGCCTCTTAGTGAAATCAAATCACAAAATAAAACTCAATTAACACAGTTTTAACAAACTGACACATTGTTCTAAGTTATGAAATGTCATAAAAATAAAATTTCACTGATAATTTTATTTTTATTCCTCTACAGTTAAAATATCTGCCCAGTATTTTTCTCTCCCCCAACATACACAGGTATTTATGCTAAAAAGTACCCTTCCAGTCTACCATTTGTTTTTTTACACATAGGAACTGCTTAATATTTTAAGTAAACTTGTCCTGCCAGGATGATGAAACAAAACCCATAGAGCAGTTTTTGATTTTTGCATGTCAGTATTTTCAAGCTTCTTAATAGCACTCTTATACCAATACAACATCATAGATTTAAACACTGATTCTAAAACATATCTAATGTTGTATCTTTATGCATATGCTGAAAGCCAATACTTAGGATTTAGTAAACATATAAATCATCCACAGATTATGAAATTTATTCTGACAATTAAAGATACCACAATTTAGGCCTGAGGCATTCCTACATATATTCCTAAGATAAAATGAGAACTGATTGTTCTTCAAGTATGGATTTAGGATTTTTTTCTGTATAACGCAATCTCACAATCTTTGCTGGTACTACTGCTGGTCCTACTTAAAGTTCAGGCTTCTCACTTGGTAACCAGGTTTCACCCTGATTCATCACTCAGTACTAATGTTTCTTTTCAAGTCTGTGGGTGTAGCATGCTGCCAGACCCAAAATTCAGAAGCTGAAAACGTGGTTAAGTTATGTACTTGCAACCTCCATTGATCTGGAACTACATTATTTTTTTATTTAGTCACCATAGCAACCCCAAATTTAGCTCTTATCTAGATAGCCTTGTTGTCAGACAGAGAAGCTGTCTCAAAATAGTTATGCCAAAAAATAAGCTGATATATTTTCCATATTTTCTTCATTTTGTGTCTAGGCGGATTGACAAGTTCAATAAGATGTCTCTCATCTAAGTGAAAAGTCTGTTGCTTGCTCTTAAGCCTCTACTTCAACACCCAGGTCTTCAGGACACAAATCCCTTTAAAAGCTTATTGCAGAAAAATTCAGCATACAATACACTGGTTCTACATAAAACATCTGTCTCAGCTTCCTTTAAGTATATCACATTGAAGACTCCAACAAACCTCAAACAGACTAGCTGTAAGTTCTTCCAATTCCTGTCCAAGTTGATCTCGTACTTTAGAAAGCCTTTCACATTCTTCATCTTTTAACTTCAGCTCCTATGGAAAATTGAAAGTTATTTATTCTGACTTAAGAGTAGTAATTTGGCCTTTTAAAGCTAATACCAAAAGAGAGGGGGGACAAAAAGAAAAAAAACCAAATAATCAGAGGAGCATAAAACCTTTGCTAAACAAAGCCTTTCAAAATATTCATCTTAACACTAAAAACAATTAAGTTAATGCTATGCATATACAGCTATTTCTTCCTGCTGTACAGAAATATACCAGGCCAATCTAAAGTATCCCTTAGCTATACATCAACATTTCCAAAATTCTCCAAAGTAAAAAAAGCATTTTTTCCTGAAAGTATGAAAGACTAAATTCACTTAAAATATAGATCAAATTCATTATCGAGACAGACAAAACATCAGTTCTGTCTAGTCATTCCTTAAAGATAAAGCAATCCTTTTTAAAAAATAAAAAAACCCCAAATTTAAAAAAAAAAGCACTATCTCAAGACAATCCCCAATTCTAAATAAATTTTAAAATATATTTTACTATAAATACTCTATCCTGAATATCTCCTTACAATGAAACAATTCCAAAATCATACTGTAATTATATCCTTACTCATGTTTATGTAGATATATAAATAAAACTAAAGTAACGTAATGAAATTCAAAATGCTGTCTACACCACTAAAATTTGAGCAAAGGTCTGACCATTACCACTTTTACAGTAAGATTTTAACACAGATTTGGCAATATAAGGGTTACACATGCCCAATCTTATCTGTATTGAGGAGAAAATGGGGTAATTTACAGAGAAGTATAAAACGGTTGACAAGAAATTTGAAAGAAAAGTTCTTCTCCCTTTCCCCAACCATTAAACCCAGGAAACTCTTGCAGAAAGAAAGGATGTAGAGAAAAAGTAAAAGAAAGAAAAGCAGTAAAAAGCCAATTCTGACCTTTCAAACTTTTGTTTTGCCTTAAATCCCTTCCCACTCTCATTCAGTTGTTCCTCCTCTTCCCCCTGCCAAGATAGCTATTACACTGCTGTCACTCTTGAAATGCAAGACCCTGTCACTGACAGGTTAAAGACTTCAAATACAATCTAGCAATGATTTGCTCTGAAAACCTCCACAAGACAGACAAGAAAATATCTGCCCTCAGAAAACTCCGGAAGGCCAGTCACTAGAGAGTCACAAAAAAAGGCTGAAATGGCAGCTTCCCATGTGTTCTGGGGAGGTGGTTAGTATTTCTCCTTAAGTCTTCATGACTGAAATAATGTTGCACACAACACTGTGGGAAACTGCATCTTGCCTTGGAGCATGCCAATCAATACTAGGTCTTGCTCTCCATTTCTGCAGTGAAATGGGCAATTGATCTTTCTGTAATGTGAAGGGTCCTTTTTGACTTCAGCTCCTAGATTGGACAAGTGCTTAAGGATTCTGCTAGGCTCATTTAGTACCAAATGCATTATTTCACCCTTCTTTTATTTGGTTTTAACTTCAGACATTTTGATTGATTTTTAGTCTATTTTGTTTGTCATTTGGATTTTTTGCTTTCCATATGCAACTATTTTGAAATGCATCACTTAATTGATGGGATTTTTTCCCAACAACATATTTATCAAATAGTACTCAACTCTTACTCACTAGCTACAATTCCGTGCAGTGACCTAGCCCTTTCTTCCTCGGGAAAAAAAAAAAAAAGGCAGCAGGAAAATAGCTACAGAAGGAGGCATGAATACAAAAAAAACAAAGATTAAAAAAATGGGGAAAAAAAAGATGTAAAAGAAAGAGGGAAGCAAAATTTAATTTTGTGTTGGTTTAAAGCATTTCCCATATAAAGTATGGTTCTTAATCAGGAAATGAAAGATTCTGATAAAAATGCTTAAAGCTCAAGTTTCAACTTTTCCTACAAATGCAGAGAAAACACCAATACATTTCCTTTGGCTTACTTCACTGATTTGTAAGGATGATGCTACGTACACATCAATATGTCTTAAAATGAGGTTATATTAATATTCAGGTCAAGAGTTGTCAAACTAACAATGAAAGTAAAACTACCTCGGGTTCACTTTTGGGCTATCACTCCCAATACACTATTTACATAAAATAGTTACCATTCTGCCTGCAACCAGAAAGATTAGGAGGGAATAGATTAAAATTTAAGCAGATGAGTAAAGTTACTTAACAAAAACAAGAAGGAGACAACACCAGGTAGTCTACTACACACGGTTGCTTAGCTGGATTTGTCACATACTGGGCAGGTTCCCATGACGTGATTCAGGAGAAGGATAATATAATACATTATTTTTGCCAAGCAAGTTTAAGTTCAGGTCTTTTAGGCAGGGCTAAGCAAAAAGCTTAGCAGTTATTGGAAACTTTACTACTGCCTGTGTCAAAGTCATTACTGAAGACTTCTCAGCCATACCCAAAAAAGCAGCAGAAAAAACAACTCTGTGTGCTAGACTAACCATTAATGCTGCAGTCCTTTCAAACAATACTGTTTTGAAAAAATATGATGAACTATTATAAAGCACACTACACATATTCTCACTGAAGTAGGCAATAAAAAATTTAACTAGCATGGAAAAAAAATCTGTATCAAAGAGTCATTTTGTTGTTTATTTCACTTTGATCTTCTCCAACAGACTACAGGGTAGGTCTTTAAAAAGAAGCAGTGAGATAAAAAAATGCAAATTACTGCTTCAAAACCATTCACACTTTAAAACCTAGAAAGAAGATCATCCTACATCTAATCCAGCAATTTAACCAAGTCAGAACCAGATGCATAATACCAAGGAAAGAACATTTTCTACAGATATCACCTAAATTCTGAACTGTGGGGTACTGCTGAATTCTGAAATTGTCAAAAAAGTAGAATGCATTCCTATCTGACTCATCTTCACTCAGCACACAAGTTAAACAAGCTACATAAAAACCAGTCCCTTGCAACCATATTCACAAGGGTATTAAATGGGACAGAAAGTCCAGCATATCTTTCCAGAGTTAGCAGAATTTCACAAACAACAGATTTATCATTTTATGGCATGGGTAAAATGCCATAAAATGCTTGCATGTAGTCTTCTACTCGGCTGAGAAAATTTCTATGCCTACAATACACTTCAACAGCATCAGAGGTGTGGAAACCGAAAACTTTCATCACTCAAAGACAGACAAGAACTGCTCAAACACCTTCAGAGAACCAAGACATCTTTAACAATGACAAGCCTGTAGCCCTACAATTCAACTACAAATGGATTTTTAGAAAAGCTTGAAAGCATACTCTTAAGTGGAGTTCTAGAGCATTCTCATTTTTATTGTTTGTTAATTTATGAGCAAATAACAAGGAAGAAATTTAAAATGCTGAATGTACTGTATAGTACATGGAATTCCTGTGTAGTTATCATGAACCTGTTTATTGATTAATCCATGCAAAGTTTTAAAAATGTCAGGTTTTACTGCAGATCTGAAGACATAAGATCAAATTGTAACACTCAGTTTGTTTCTGAGCTGAAGAATGCATACAGAAATCAAAGCCTTTGAAGGAAAAATCTTGATCTCAAAATCAAGTTCTCAAACTATTGACTGAAATCGACAATAGCACGTTCTGCACTGTCACCTCTTTAACAAGAATTACTGTATCAGTGTGGGAAAAACCCTCAATTTAACTCTATTAGGAAAATACCAGTAATTCACATTTCCATTACAAAAAGTCAAACTTATTTTACTTGTTACCAACAAGTGTACAGATCTTACTTGAAAGACCATGGGAAGCATGAAAACCAAATACATTATTTGCAACCAGCATCTCCAGTAGAGTGCTCTTTCCTCATCAGAACGCTAACCACCAGTGACACCCAAATCTCAACTCTCCAAGAGAAAACATATCAACACAGAAAGCCAAGTTTCTTTCTGTAGTCATGGATGACATCAATGTATTGACAGTAATAACTTTGGGACTAATCACACAAAAATTCACAGAAAACATGACTACAAACTACTACAAAAACTCCAAGCAAGATGTCCAAAATGCATGCAACGTGTTGGTTAAACCAGACGAAAAGCAAAAGGTATTCCTTTGCTGGGACTCTCTTAAGTCTGTACATAAAGAAACACCACATACCAAAATACCATTCCTATTCTCTCTGAGGCTATTTACATGTGGTTGACCTATCTTCAGTAACCACAGTGACATAGCTCAACCCAAACATGGCAGAAAAAATGCAAATGCATAGAGACATGAGGAGATAAAGTTCCAGGCATTGAATCACTAAGCCTTTTGACAGCTTCTCAATTTCCCTGATGCTCTTTAAAAAGGCAGTGAAATAAGGAGAAAAGTCCAGATCATCTAAAGCAAAGACTACTCAGTTCCGCTTTCAGAATATGGTCAGAAATTAAGACTTCAGCGAGAAAACAAGCAAAAAATTATCTGAATTGTCTCAAAGATTGAAAATAGTTACATCGTTTTAATTAAGGGAAAATTTTAAAGGCAAAATTATGTAAACTGTTATATGTTCCACTAGTACAGAATACTGCCCTGCTCTTACCTCTGAGACAACCCTTCTCCCAATATTATTACATGATTTGATGTTGCAACTGATCTAGATTGAATTAGAAAGTGTAGTTTTCTCTGATCAAGAAACAAATTTTTGAAAGACCTTTTTAATTAACAATTTTGCTAGCAATGCTGTTTATTTTGAAAAGTCTGTAGTCTTAAGAAATACAAGGTATACACGAAGGAGAAAAAAAAGAATACTTATTCTATTCCTGAATAATATATTCAAGAACCATATTTAAATGCCTAACAATTATACATTATACATACGTTATCTAATATAATAAAAAGAGAGTACATTAAGAAAAAAGTTGCACTCCAAAAAGAGACATGAAAAAAAAAAAAATCTTCAAAATTTCCATTTCCTTTCTAGTTCCCTTTCTGATCACAACTGCAACAATTTAAAACCAATCTCTGATGTATATTACAATCATATAAAGTTAGGGTAGAAAATTCAGAACAAATGAAAATTGCAAAATAGTAAATCTGCATTTACTTTGTTCACTCCTGGGAAATCTGCAGCCTGCAAAGTTTCCAGGCTCAGTAAGCTCAACAAAATTCAAGTGCAAATTGTAAATCTCATTTTTCTTACTGTTCCTAATAAACAGCATAGAGAATTACAGAGACTTTAAAGCCATTAAGCAAAAGACAATCAGCTACATAGAGACACTACCTATTAATTACATCCCTACAGGTTTTGAACTGAGTACTCATCGATGAAAGTGAATATACTTCAAAATAAAACTTTAAAGATTTCATGACACTGAGTATCACAGGGTGGGTACTGCACTATGTGAACAGCCACGACTTTTGAAAGAAAGAAACCAGAGATGAATTAGGGATAGAAAAAATTAGTCCTCACATAGGAAGGGGAAGAAAGTAGATATAACAGAAGGAATGGAGTTTATTGTTGTACAGTCTGTACAGACTCCTGCTGTGATTGTGCAGTTCTGAAACAGTGCAAGTTTAGAAAGACAAGCAGACAAAATGTAAGTTAACCATCCAGCATAACACTGTTAAGAATCACGAGGGGCTGAGAATTAGCACGAACTTTGACATCAACAGTCTCAAGTTAGCACTGAATTGCTTTTGTTAAGACCACCCAAAGTTTGAAAATACCTAACGTGCAGTTAGTATGTCCTAGCAGCCTTCAAGCCATTTCCTTCAAAATAGCCTCAGCAAATTTCAGTGTGAAATAGGAAACATTTCAATCTCTAAGAGACAATGTGGTATACTCTGTAATAGGATTTTCAGATAATTCCAAGGTAATAGTAGCAGGTTTGTAGCCAGTTGTGGTTTTCAAGTACACGACCTGTAATTTGGTACACTGCAACGAGCTAGAAGAGTTTTTCTAAAGTTTAAACATTAATTTGTTCTTACTTTCTACGGTTCCAAATTTAACTGCTAGGATTATATGTTCACATGCAAGGTCCTCAAACTTAGCTCATGTTAATGTTTTCTTTCAGTGGTCAAAAGCTAACCAACATATACATTAGCAAAGGAAGCCACTATTCAGCAATAAAACAATCAACAGAAGAAGTGATGTCAGAACCCATATTTAAGACTCACATTTACAAGGGCAAATGCAACTATGACAGAAATGATGACTGCATCCAACGAGATGAGGTAACAGAGGAAAACAAGGTCAAACACAAGATAAGATGAGCTTAAATCTAAGCAAGGATGGAATCCCTTAGAGGAGACGAAGGGGCACGGATACAAACAGCACACATACAAACAGCACTAAATCTACTCAAAAGTTTAAGAACGGAGGAATGTTAAAGTGATAAATAATGGCTTTGCATTTATATAGCACCATCCAACCAAACAAGACAAAGCGCTTTACAAATATTCATGAATTGAGCCACAGTGTCTTCAAAGGTATCCATATTCAATTTCAGGTGTGGTGTAACAGTACTCTAAAGAGCACCAGTGACATCTTTATTGCTTCTTTCCTATGCAGGCATTCCCCTCTGAAACTCCCCTGTTTCTAAAGCATTTATAAATTTCATTAAACATGCTAACTTTTATACTTTAGGAGAAAGAAGACTCAAAAGGTATATAATCAGCCAGTGAATACTTATTCACTAACAGCAGATGACAGAAAATTACTCCTGTCCTCAAATGTCAGAATGAAGGAATGGTCTTACATTTCAAAGAGAAAGTGTGTTTAATATGATATTGCAGGAAAATCCTCCATGGCTAAGTAGCAGCAGCAGCACTAGAAAAACAACATTATCAAGGAATAATTCTAAGTCATCAGCACTGCACACATTAAGAAAACTTTACGTAAAATAATTACATCATAATAAATCTGTAAGAAATGAGTAGACTTCAAGTGTACCTTCTGGTCCACCTATCATTCTGCAATACTAGAAACACTTTGAAGAGAGAAAAAGCAGGAGGAAAAGACAACAAACCTTACCCTCTGAGCTTTCGCAAGTTCTTCTTTCAATCGCTCATAGCCCTTTTCTCTTACTTCCAGTACAGATGGGCTCCGTAAGTGAGATAAACTGTCTGTACTCAACCCAAAAATATCTTCATTTCCTTCAGCAACATCTGCTACTGTAGCACCCTGCAAAAACTCTCTCTCTACGTTATTGCTCTCCTTCCTGGCATTATTGTGATTGAACGACCCACTCTGGGGTCCAGAGGTAGAACAAAGTACTGCGTCGGTAACATTGATGCTGTAAAGAGAGCAATATATTTTTTTATTTATATAATACATTAAGAATAAATATTTTAGAAATGGCAGTAGTGGTGTTGAATGTATAATTATGGGTACAATTTAATATTATATAACTGTAAGTAATCTTAATTTTATCTTTAATAAAGCAAACATCTTATATGCAACAAACATCAGCAATTTAAATAAAAAGACACACAGAATTTACCTGACACCTGATAATTCTCCACAATTCAGTTGTCTGGGAGATGAATAAACAGGTTGTGTGGGGAGGTCAGAAACACTTAATGCATTGGGTTGGATTGGTGTGGAGGACACAACAGAAGGATGTGGGCGGTAGATGACACTGGGTGAGGTAGTTTGTTCCTGAGTCCCTGGCTCATTTACTCCAAGAAGATCTGGTGTAGTAGGCGAAGCAAGGTTCACTTCATGAAAGCCTTCCAAGGGATCACTGGCCATAATAAAAGCCTCATCATATGAAATCCTGAATGAAAGAATCACATTATCAGAATGCAAACAGGAAATAATTACATCCAACAGCTATCTGAATTTAAAAAAACACTCAAATATGTTCAGAATACTTCATGATAGAAAGGAAACTGTGGACTGTTCTTGCAAAAGTATGAACTTCAAACACCAAAAATGTTTTTTTCCACACATTGCACTGTTGATCTAAAAGCAGACTGCATCTAAATGGGATGATAAAATCAAGAACACATTCTACATCATAAAACAAAGTAATCTTTAATATAGCCTAGAGTTGTTTTGTATCAAAACATATTTCATTCATGAAAGCAGGAGAGACCTGGGAATTAGTGAAAAAAAAAAAATTTAAACCTAAAGCTTCCATTTTTAATCTCAATGAAGCAAATAATCTAGGACAGAAATCACTGAACCTTTAAATAAATTACAGTCCATAGTAGTTTTGTTTAAATTACTCATCTGATCTTGTAACAGTTCACTGAAATGACAGACTCTGCCAATAAGACTTCTTGTGAAGTATGATGATGTATATTTAATACATCACACAATTAAGTGATCATGACAATTGTGAAGAAGTATCATACCCTATTTTCCATCAGTTTATCAGAGATGACAAAAGTCTTTGCATAATTCAAAACTTAAGTTGGAAGTAGTATGGAGAAATCTGTGAAGCAATTACTGAGCAGTGCTTGTACACTGCAAAAAAAACCCCAAACATTTTCCATGTTATTGAAATACAAAAGAGAGAAAATTCAGGCTTCAAAAAGGTACTTAACATGCAAAAAAAGAACAGTGCCTCGAAACAAAGTAATACATTGCACTTTACAGAAAAAGTAGTTTGGATCTTACATCGGAAAACACAAGGCAGGGAGAAGATCTAGAAGGCTGACAGTCACAACCATGAAGAGACTATAACATCAACTTACATTCAGTTCATGAGCTGCTTCATAAAACACACAGAAAACACCATGAATGGAATCCCCAAATTACATATGAAGTAGTGTTTTAGTCACATTAATACTTTCTGGTCATCTTAAGCTTAAAGAACACTGTTCAAAACTGTTCTGAATCTCAAGGATTGTGGTGTGTATTTACCAGTGCTAAACAAGTAACTTTACCACATTGGCAAGCATATGTGGAAGAAATTCAATTGTTCAGATAGCAAGAATATGTTATTAATTTTTCTCTCTGTTAATTCCTCCCAGGAAAAAAAAAGGAAAACATCAGGACCCCTCTAAGAAACTGCTCGGACTTAAGGGACAAAAAGGACCTTACATGAATAAAAAGGGACATTTTGGGTCAGGGTTTTTTTCTGCAGAAAATTTTATGCAGAAATTCGTTTTATTTTGAACTATCAGGACCAGTTGTACAAACATGATTCACACATAAAAACATTGTCACAGTTTTGTGCTTTGGAGTTTTTCTACTATAACATGGAAATTAAAAGCTTACTTTTGAGTTTAAGTAACTTCTGCAAATATTGCTGTTTGTTTTCATTATAGTTCTTCTTAACTATTAGAAGCATTATAATTACATGCTCTACATGATGATACGGCCTGTTGAGTCAACAAATTAAAATGAAGGGACTGACAGAGCTACAGGACATTTTTTCAAAGTTAAATTTCAAGAATAGTGCAACTATTACATGCCATTATTTTACATTTAATAAGCTAAAATACTGACATCTTGAAAAAATAAAAATTACAGAAACAGCTCTTTATAGTTCATCATCCCAGTTGAAAAATATCCATCTTGCAGGTCTCAAAGTCAGGTTCATATCTACACAAACATATTCCCTTTCTATGTTTCTACCACTCTCCTCTTTTTTGACCATCAACTAAGCTGTACCCAACACCACCATACCAGCAACAACACCAAAATGTCACTTCCAATTCCTGATTCTTTGGATTCCAGTCCTCACCATTAACAAAAGACACAGGTTTCTGAATAGGGATGTGAAAAGGCTGCCTGGATAAACACCTTGCCTTTTTTAAGTCTACAGCACCTGGGAAAGTGCACCCAAATCCACACAACAGAAGGATTAAGACCCAGATGAGAGCAAAACAGGAACAACTCTTCTGCCACATTTTCCACTCTGTTGACTAGTTTCTATTTCAAGTTTGAAAGACATATTCCTAGCTGCTCTGAAAACTCCCAATCTCCCTTGATATTCAATAGAGGTATCATAGAATTTCACATCACTAATACCACTGATTGTTTTCAGTTGCACGTTGGGCTGAACTTTGTCATGCAATTTTTTTTTCCAAAAATTGGTTTTTAGAAAACACTTTTTCCAAGTTAAAAATAAAGCACAGGAAAAGCTTATTTGCTGGTTTTTAATGTATTTTACTATTTCTGAACAAACCTCACGGCTATCTGTTTAGCAAACACTTTAAGTACATTGAGTAAGCAACAGGTTAAAAGATGCACCATTCCATATATTTGTGATAACAGACAAATTCAGCTAAATTATGAAGTGCAGGAGGTCATGCTGGCTCACATAGAGAAAAAAACTTTGGAAGCCTGCTTACTATCTTGCAAATGTTCAAATGCATTTCTAGCTGTCCCTCTAGACCATTGCATCAATTTACGATAAGCAAAATATCCTGCAGTATTTTTAACAGGGGGAAAAAAAAAATAGCTTAAACCAAAAAGATTATGGAATTTTATTCACACGACTATCACTCTGCTTGTACATTAAAGATCTATATTACCCTAAAGAGGCAAGAGATTTATGAGTAATTAAATCCACGCATAACTTCTCAGCTACCAAAAAACAAGCTCTTTCTGATACAGTAAGTAAAAAAGTTATAAAAGTTATTCCTGGAAGAGCTGAAAACGAAGTCCCTCAGCTAAGCTTTTCCCACAGCCAGTCAAATGGGCAGTCATAAGCAAACCATCTATGTAAAACACTTTCCACTCACAGCTTTCTTCTTTCCTAGCATTACTTCTCACTAGGCAGTGAGCAGGCAGAAGCCCTGTACACCACCCAGACAAGACAAAGGAGCCCATATCAAATATCTCAGTTTCAAGACTCACCAACACCATTAGGTTGTTACCAAGGCACCAGCTGAAGACACATTACACCTTAATGAAACCAAACATACGTGCAAAAAGCCAAGTGGTTCTAAAAATAATAGCTCTCTTTCGGGAAAAGAATTCTTCAAAGTTATGGTAAGCAAAAGAAGGGGAGAGAAAGCACATTAAATTTCAGTGTCATTAAAGATTAGAGGCTTCCTTAAGACTTTGTGGGGTGGGGATTCATATTATTGATTAAGGCAGCAACGAACAGCCTTGCTGTGAAGGAACATGAAGCAAATGGTAAGTGGAGAGCTTTACCGGGAGCCAAGCTGACAGTGTGTAAAAAAAGCACAGTGTTGACACAGCACTCTTTGGTAGTAGTTCTGTGCTACTGTGAACAAAAGCTGATATTCTGACATTTCAGGGCAGCCCACTTATTAAATAAAATAATGAATTTTCTTAATACTTTTTCTATCAGGTTAATATGAGGTGAGAGCTTGGATTTGCATTAGTGCCTACCAAACACATGATTATTTTTATCTTTGTTGATATTATAATTTGGATCACATTAAAAAAATCAAGTACCATAATAAAGCAGGATGGAACAACAAAAAAAATTAATTTCCTTATGCTTTTATCTAGAAATAATGAAAATTTGGTGGGAGCTGCCAAAATGTTGTAGCTTTTTATTACTTCCACTGCCAACTAACCACATAACTTCATGAGGAAACTATACTCAAATCTGTTACTTTATCTAATAGTAAACAAAAACGTACTACAAAGAAATCAATTTATCAACAGTCAGCTTAACACTTCCTATAGCTTCTAACAGGAATCAAGAACCATAAACATTTTTGACAGCAGTGAAAACAAAATGCTTAACCTAATTTTTCTATTATTATTCTAAGAAGGGTTTACCTACTTGACTGAATCAAACCACTCAATAACTAAATACTAGAAAGCTCCCTAAAAAGCAGTAATTTGTTGTGGTTTGCTTCCTTTTAAAAAATAGGAAAAAATTGTTGAAAACCACTTACTACAAACTCTGGAGTTTTTCTTTCACAGATTGCTTTTAAATATGAGACATCTTGAAGATGACAGCTCTGAACAATCTGGTAACTGTTACAGTCTATTTAAAAGCAATGCCAACACCAAACATTTCAGGCATCAGAAATCTCATTTTTAGTTTTGATGGTAAAATGTACCATCACAACAGAATGACTACCTGCTCAAGTGAAAAAAAATCCCATAAGGAAAAAGTTAATGTTTCTAAACATTTTGATGAAGAGTAAATTGTAGTTAGCATTTATAAAAAAAAGGTGCCTATTAGCTACAGTGGTTTAATCTCCATGCAACAGGCCTTTCAAAAAGTAATAGTCCCAAAGACTTCATTTGTTAGACTCCTATGTCTGCTTCAGTTAATTTGGGAAGGGTCAGGAAAGTGGATTTTTTTGTAGCAGTTTCTCAAACAGACTGGCATTAGCCCACCACTGGGTCTGCATTCTTCTAAGTGGGTTTAGAAAAAAATATTTTGAAATATTTGGCATTATAGACTCTGGAATGTAATATGTTTTAAGCCCTAAAGTACTCACTAGGGAATTACAGTCGTGGACTAATGAATACCTTTTAAAGAAGCAGTTCAGTTAAGCACAGTTACTTCATACCTATCAGATGCAAACAGGCAGTTTAAAATTAAAATTGTCGTAAGGCATATATAGGCATTAATTTCAAGTTCAAAAACAAATCAATTACATCCATCCAGTATGAAATACTTATCAGATGTAGGTACAGGACAAAGAAGTTTGGTGGATTTTTTTTTTCCTAAACTGCTTTATTATTAAGCTCAGCCACAGAATTAAAGCAAGTTTAAACACCATTATTGATGCCAGTTGATTGCATGAACACAATTCAAGATTTGGCATAAGAATTTCCTCAAGGTTTGCAAAAAGTAATTCTCACCCTTACAATTTTGCAATTATGACAGAAGTTTCTGCTTCAGGAGTCAAAATACCTTTTTTTTTTTTCGATAAAAAGGTAAGATATGAGAGAAAAGAAAACCGTGAACCACTCCATCCAGTCTTTATATATTCTATTTTTATTTACAAGTGACCTTACACCACACATTTACCAACTCGATAAATTAGGCAAGATGGTAAATAGAAAGTAAATTTTAACTTAGGCAAATCTACAGAATTTAACAGCTAGCAAAACTACACTTGTTTCAATGTAAGAATATTTTTCTATGGCATTCCCTCCAGTTTTGTCATATAATGCTATAATGTGGGTCTTTTTTCTATTTTTTACTCTCACATTAGTCATTCAAAACACTATTTCACACTGTTTTTAAAAAAAAAACACATAGTCCACTTGATAGCAAGATTTTATAAAGTTAAAGGGATTTTTGGTTTGATGAACTGATGGATTAAAAAAAAATCTTTTAAAAACTTTTTTATAGATTTATCTTCAATTAGAAAAATTGACAGGTGCAGACGACAACTGTCTCTCTTCCAGAAACAAGCAGCACACAAGATTCAACGATCTACATTTATGAAGTGCTTGTGAAACCTATAAATAAACATGGTTTAGAGTCTAGTTGATAGTACACCTTTTACTAGGGAGAACAGTCAGTGCTTTGCAAAGTAGAACACTGCAAACTTTTATTGTAACCTAACATTCAAAGAATGCTGTTCTGTTCACAAAGACTCTCTAAACCAAGTTAATTAAACTGAAAATATGATTCTCTTTGCAGATGCTGTTCTTTTTAAGGCAGAGTCTTATCTTGCAAACAACTTCACAATCTCATCTCAGGTTTAAGCCTGACCACAGTGACTGTAGTGTCATTCTTGCCAAGACTTGGACCTAAAGACTCATTTTCATTTAACACTGAAAATATTCAGTAAATAAACTTAAGTAAAAGTTATCATGATTTTCATGATGTTGTATCTGCAATTGCATTTCAAGAAATATTTTCTTAATTCATGAAAAAACAATTAGCATATTATTAAGTGCAATAAAGTCTCTAATACAAGTCTTGACAGTCAAGTTACAGTACTACCACATTTTAAGTTCCACAGTAAAAAGGGTCTTAAAAATAAAAATCCAATGTACACATTTCTTTTCTGGGAAAATCCATAAGCGGAACACTGAGCAACAAGTTCATTGGTATTTTACATCAATTTTTAAATCAAGTCAGTAAAAGCTATAAAGACAGGTACAAGTCTATAATCAAAAGGCTTATTGTGGTTCTTCTACAGAAAAAATTCCCCTTTTTAAATATAGTGTAACAAGATAGATATTCCAGTCACAGCTGTGAGGTGCACTCCCATTTGTTATTTATCAAAAGCATAATGAGAACGGTAAATTATTTATTCTTCGTTGCTCACTAGGTAACATTACTCAAGCACAGCAGATGAACGACTACCAAGACACAAATACAGAAGGCCTAACTTTAACGCTTCCCAGAACTCATTAAACAGATCTATAATAAAAACAACAATAAAAATGTTAAAGCAACAAGATTTCAGTTTTTGCCCTATAGTGAGGAATACAAATATTTGAACACATGGTAGCTGCCAATACATGCTTCTAGTCTGAATAACCTTACATCTGCTTCAAAAGAGAAGCTGATAACTTCACAGTTACAGGAAGTCTGTGGAAGATTAATTATTTTATCTGTCTAGATCACTATTTTTGAGACTTCCTAAGAACATGCTTACAAATGAACACAGCGAACAAAACAAGCAACACAAAACTTAATACTATCTGCAAACAGAACAGTCAACACTCTCAAACTGATGAAAATACTATTGCTTTCTTTCAGCAACACGAACACCGAGGGCATCATTAAGGCTTTGGCCACTCGGTGTTCTCCTGCTTCCAGAGCCCTGCGACTCTCGGGGAGTTAGTGGAGCATTAGCACTTCGGGGGCACGAATTTCCACACAGCTCATCACTTGAAATCAACTTGTAACGAGAATTTACTTTCTGAGCCTTACTCTCTAAAGTAGCTGCATTAGAAATTAAGGTTGAGATCTGCTACTTAACTACCAGTGCTTACAAAACCACTTATCGGCGACCAGGTATGACCCTCAATATTGCTCGACAGACTATAAAGCAACCAGAAGCGCTACAGGCGAGCGCAGGTCCAGCACCCCACACTTCTGGTCTCTACGCACGTTGCTCTGGCACCTCTCGAGGGGGGCGAAATCTGCGAACCCCCCGAGGGGCCCTGCCCGGCTCTTCCCTCCCCTCTGCCTCTCTCGGCGCTCGCACCTGAACCGCACCGGCCGCGCCGCCGGCCGAGAGGTCTGTGAGCGGAGATGCAGCCTTCGGCTCCAGCCCAGCGTCTCCTCGCACCCCTCCCCTCCTCATCCCAGTCCCTCCCGCCCGGCTCGTCTCCCCGGCGTCCGCCGCCCGCAGCGCCGGGGCACGACAGCGGCAGCTCCGTGCGACAGCCCTTTGTCCGCCGCCGGCTCTCCCGGGGTAGGTGCGCCCGGCACTTCCCGGGGCGATCCCCGAGAACTACTTCTGTCCAGTTTTGCCTTGGGCCGCGGCTGGACTCGGGGCCAAGCGCATCCCTGCCGTCGGCTGCCCCTTCGGCGCCCACGCAAACGCCGACGGAGCCGAGAGCGCCCTCCTGCCGCAGACGGACACGACGGCACGGCCCGGGCCGACTCTTGTCCCCAAGCTCTTCCAGGCGGGGACCAACAGCCCCCAAAGCCCGCCAGCGCCCGCTCACGGCGCCCCGGCAAGGGGCAGCGCTCCCCGGCGGCGCCGGCTCCGCCCGCGCAGGCACGGGCTGCCGCAGGCACGGCCCGGCACGTGCGGCGGCACTAGCGGAGAGCCGCGCCCCGGGCAGCCGGCCCCCGTTCCCGCAGGTGGGGCCGGGGCCGCGCAGCCCCCGCCGCACGTACCTGCCGAGCCCCGGGAGAGCAGC
>NW_020884873.1:32213385-32292715 GCF_003945725.1 Corapipo altera
ACGTCCCTGCCGAGCCCCGGGAGAGCAGCGGCCGCCGCCGCCGCCGCGCCGCGTCCCTTCAGCCGACCCGCGGGGCGGGGCCGCGCCGCGCGTGCGCACCGCGTGCGCACCGCCCGCAGCGGGGCGGGGGGGCAGGTGCGCACGGTCCCGCCAGCGCCCCCTGGCGGCCGGACGGGAGCGTGTTGGGGTGACCTCCGTGAGGGGAGCGGGGCCGGGGGGGAGACTCCCCCGGGCTGTGGCAGGAGTTCCACTCATCGCCTGGAAGGGAGGGTTAAAACATCTCTTCTGTTCAAGGGCAGGCGAGGACAGGGCTGTCGAAAGTCTGAGTGTTTTGTTGCCGTAAAGGCAACACGAGGAAGTTAATAATTCTGCATTTAATGGCATGCAGGAACGGAGGCACGGGATTGCACAATTAAAAATGAGAAAATGAAAGATATGTCGGATGATTATCCAGCAATTTTCATTCATAGGGTATGCATTGCTCCAGATCAGGTTCTGAGACTGAACTCTACACACAAAATTTCTGGAATCAGGCCATACAGAGGGCTCACCTGCTAAAAAGAGGTGTTTTTCGAGCTCTGCTAGTTTGTCTGATAAAGTGCTTTTTCTACAACCTCTCATCTTGGCTTGCCTTAAGCCATCATTACTGCCACGCTGACACAAGCACGGCACTTAGTGCAATTTTCCAGCTTTTCAGAGGTTAATGTGCAGCCTTCACATTTTTCCTTTGAAGTCCTGGTCTGTACTGTTTTGTGTGTCCGATGTCTTTAAAGGCAATAGGCAAAATGTTATAAAGCTGCTATAAATATGACTCCATTTTACTGGTCTGATTACAGTGCCAAAAAATATGCTGCAAGTGACAGCAGTACTGGCTGGACAACATAATTTCCTTGGTGGTAGTGCAGCTGAACTGAACCGTGTGCTGCATGGTGAGGAACTTTAGCAAAAAACTAATGTAAACAGGATCTTATCCCATTCATCAGTTAAGGAATCGAGGTCGCATTCCAGTCAATAATTGAAACTTTAATTATCTTGACAGCTTTCCACTGAACGTGAAAGAATCCTGTTCGGCCAGTCCTGCAGGACATAGCTGCAGATGAATAATGCTCTCTGTGACACATTCCCCATCAAGCAAGAAGTTCATTGAAAGCAAAACAATATGACAAAGAAGATGTCAAAAGGCAAATGTACCAATGCCATTCCTCATAAAATAAATACAATATCTATAAATAGTATTATCTTCCAAATTACTTTTCAGTATGTAAATCTACACTGACTACAAGGGGGCTCAGGCAGAAAAACTGGCTACAGAAAATAATAATTTCTAGCTTTTCTGGAAGAAATCTGAAAACCAAGAAACCAAGCAGTGCAAGAAATGGAATATTCAAATAGTAGTTATAATTGGAAGTTTGTCATGAAAAGCCTCATAGAGAAAAGATATTCAGTTTCAGAGCTTGAACCTTTAAATTATTTAATTTGCTAATATTGACATGCAATAGAAGCCAGGCAATGCTATCAGAATACAGGTTTGACAAATTAGGTGCATCAAAGTTCATTAAAAACATGATTGCAAAAGAGCCGTGACAAGTGTAATCAGAAGTTGAAAACAGCCTATTAAGACTTAGTAAACCAACAAGAGTCTATAATTAGGATCTGTAATCCTATAGGTCTTAATCCTGTACAATGACTGTGCTTGGCATGACAATCTGCTATCTTAACCAGGTTAGACATCTTGCATTTCAAGAAATAAAAGCAATACAGTTCCAAAGACATTTGACTGTGCTAAAATTAATCACAGATTAACAACAGATTTATTTTGTCAAGTAGTTCTGTATTTTGCTCTGTATAATACTCAGGCAGCAACAAACCAAGAAAGCATAATTTATATGTTTAAAATTAAAAATTTAAATAAATTGAATTAAATCCAGAGTCATAAATAAGAGAAGTAGCATGGGGGGGGCGGGGGGGAAGAAAAAGATGTTTTACTACTCTATTTTTATCCAGCCCTTGGATGAGCTGCACATCAGTGTCAGGGCAGGGTTACTCCTCCAGGCATCGTGAACTGAGATGCCTGAAGTTATCTGAGGCAAGGGTAACCCCACTAGCGAGGGAACAGTCAAGACAAGGATTCATCTGTTTATTTTGAACTCCTTAGTGTGGTTAACTGCCCCAAATCAGAAATTCTCCAGCTAGCTAGAATGCTGAATAGGTATCTTGCACAGACTTGGCCACAGCAATCTATATACTTATAATTGACAGTCTCACTCATGTAGCTTCTCTCCAGTCATACTGGTGCAAGACATGACAAACACCATTGCAAACAGTTCTTGCACTGCACAGAGTTCCCCTGAACTCCACCTCTGTCTATCTGTGTCTTCTGTTGCATTTGAACCATCTGCCTGAGAGACTATCTTCAAACATGGCTGTTTCCTTTCCTAATAGTTACAGCCCACAGGACCTAGGAAACCCGTTTCAGGGAGGAAAAAATGCAAAAGACAAAGGTAGTTCACAAGAAGGTAGTCTGAGACCATGGCAGGTTTCTCTGTTGAAGGCAAGGATGGCTGTAGGGCTTTAAAGAAACCAAGTACATAATTTCTCTTTTATCTGAATTTAGTTAAATTTAATTTCTCACCTGTACACAGAAGCAGAAATGCCAATGAATTTTTTCCTCCTAGAGGTTGGGAAGACTAAACTAATGAAGTGGTTGTTGTCTTTGTAGATGTTGGAACATGTAGTAGGGGAAGATGTCCCAATAATTTCATGGATAAATAAAGCAAATAAACTTTGAAATCTCATTTTCTCTTTGCTTATGGTGCTTCCTACTTCTTTATTATTTTTTTAATATTGAATAAATTGTAATTATTACCTCCCTTTCTATGAAGATGTTATGAAACAATAAACTCAAGAAAACTAAAGGTTAAATCTATTAATAGTAGTCACATGTGCATTGCAACCCCATAGTAGAGTGAAATGAAATAAAGAATGATCCACTACATACAAAACCAGTACAGAGACTATAAGTCTTATCTATTTTAGAAATTTTTCCCCACTTCTACTAGATCAGCTAAACTAGTGCTAGCAGTTTTGGGAACCATAGTTCCCCAGTCAGGCGTATTTGTTCAATGTTTAGCAAAGCATTTGGAAAGTAAATCTAATCAGTACATTGAAATAAATAAGCATCCACCTTATGGGAGTCCTAAAAACTTATCTCTATTCTGCTTTCTTTGTTCAACTGATAGAATGTTAAAACCAGTGAGGTCTGTATTTTTCTTCAAATCTACCCACTAAGAAAGCCCCAAAATAAAAGAAAACAAGTAGGATGGATATTAACTGTTCCTGAAGTTCCTTCTCGAAACTTGCAGTGGTAGAAGACAACACAGCCTCCCTAAGCAGTGCATTCCAGTGCTGAACTAGCCTTGGAGTTAGAAGTATTTTTCAAAGTCTAACCTAATCTCCTTTGCTGCAGTGTAGGAAAAGAGGTAATGAGCTTGTCTCAGTGGATACAGGAAGCAACCACCTTCAGGGTATTTGATAGCATCCCTCCATTTTCTCAAAAAATAAACACAGTTATTTTAATCTTTCCTCATAGATGATGTTCTTTAGATCTCCAGTTATTTTTATTATTCTCTCTGTGTTTCTTTCTGTGGGTCTGCGTCAGAATAGTGCACAAATCTGGGCACAACACTCCAGCTAAGGTCTGACCAGCATTGGCTTTAGGATATCACACACCTGCTTGTACATTGCAGCAAAGATCCCTTGCGTTTTCTCTTATGGCAGCAGAATGCTGCTTAACCAGTCCTTCTCCAACTTGTGACTTCACTTGTGAGCTTTTTTCTACATCCATTGATTCTTACTGAATTCTAATCTTGTTCTGAGAAAAAAATGTTTATGGTCCTTCATATCCTGAAGATTTGAAAAGTGCACTCTCTATTCCATAAGCTAAGTCATTAGTCAAAATATTGCATGTTATCAGAAGCAGAAGGAACCTCTGAGCTGAGGTGCTCTTCTTTAACAATTGGCCATCTAAAACCGTGTCTTTTCAGTAGTTTATGCCGAACAACGTACCCCTCCCTTTCGTATGAGGTGTCATAGGAGGGAATTTCAAAAGCCTTACCAAACTCCATCTGTAGATATGTTGATTCTTTCCTATTTGTCTTCAAATGATGTGCTCAAGTCATGCAACAAATCTATTACAGCATCAAATCCTCAAACTACTTCATAGTCTTCACCTCTGTTATCAGTTATCGCCTCTGTTGTCAATGCACCAAATCAGTGTCAGAAATAAGAGCTTAAAATTATGTCTAAAATTAAAGCCCTGTATTCATTAACTGAAAGTCAAGGCTTGAATACCAAAAAATATAAACTTGGGAAATAAATTCCATTTATACACAGCTTATATCTATACACAGCCTGCAGAACATTGACACAATACAAAAAGAATGGCACATTCTTTACTGATTTTAAAAAAAAACCAACAACACAAAACTTGTTTGAATACACAGAGCACAGCCTTATCAGGGAAGATACAAATTAATAAAGTATTATTAACTATTAAATGACAGGGATTAATAAGAAATTTCCTTTTCAAGCACATTAGTTTACAATTGTCCTCTTTGACCATGAGACTGATTCTACAAACACGCTCCCTAACCAGACAGATTCTGCTGTTGAATATGAAATAAATAATTCCTGTAAGTTTTTTGAAGGTGCTCATAAATGTAACAATACTAAGTAGAAGAAACATAAAGACTGAAATGGCCTTAGACCAACTTATGTAAGGACTGACATGTGGTTCCATTTATCTTTAGAAGCAAGCCAGGGATGGATCCAGAGTGTGGTTAAAAATAGTACAACATGTTCATTCCTAGTTGGAAGACAGCAGAGATGTCAAACCTGAATTCAGAAATCGGAAAATAAAATTACAAAATACATTTTCACCTGAAATTTAACTCTCCAAAATCCAAACAAACTCTGTAGCCCTGACATACCTGCAGTTAAAACTCAAGAATTCTTTTAGTTGATGAGACTTCAAAGCCACCTCCACCAAATACTGCAAATAAAAGCAGTGAAAAGCATAGGGTGAGAATTCAGGAATCCTGTGTTTTATTCACAAGTTTGCTTTGGACCTGAGTACCCTCTTGGACCGGGGTACCCTCCCTGTACCTTAATTTATCTGTCTCTAAATAAAATTCATAAAAATTCTTCCTCCTTCTTTGTAACACGTGATCATATGACCAAGTTTAAATAATGAAATTTTGAAAGGTCTTTATTCTTTCAGACTGAAGTGGCTATGAAAATGGAAGAAGGGGTTTTAGTGGGATGATTTTTCTTTATTTCTGCTCAACGATGCAGAGATTCAAAACCACACTTCAGACAAGGCTGCCAATTATTGCTGTGTTCTGCGATGTGAGGGGAAACTGTAAAGTTTTTACTGGTATCAACCATTTCCCTGTATGATAGAAATACTGTTTTATTCACCTTCTGTCCAGCATTACCTAGTTGATATGGACATCACTCCACTGGGCATAGGAATGCCTCCCAGTTTAGAATGGCTTTTTCTTCTCCTTGTCTCCTGTTTTCTCCAGCTTGCCGCACTCATGATGGCAAGGCTCTGCAAGTTCAGCGCAGCAGAGAGTCATTTCTGAAAAGTAATCTGAATCCTTTACTCAATTGTGTAGGTGGTAAAAAATGCTGAAGTAGTATTGAAACCAGAGCAGTTCCAGTGTCACAAAAGAGAGGGATTACTATTACATGTTCCAAAGTGACCTCAGAAGTGCTAGGCCTCCCAGAAGTCTAATCTCCAGTATCATATACATCTGTGTTACCTTGATTGGAAACGTTCTCCCACACTCACTGTGTCAGGAAATGTTTTCCATCACCTCACTAATATAGTCAAAGCATGGATTTGTCCAGAGTAGAGTGAAGGATAAATTCCCCAGCTACGATGATTGTATGTGTTCTGGGCCATGTACTGGGCCATGTACAAGCAGCAACATAGCGAGCACAACGTTTTTTTCATCTGCTCTTGGCTCACAGAGTGAGCCTCGTGTTTGAGGGAGCAATGAGACTTTACATGCTGTTTAATCATTTTTTCTAAGTGAAAAGTTGCAGGGAGCAGAGAATGAGAGGGTTTGTTGCAAGTCAGGTAGAAATGCTCGGGCTTTTCCATAGAAAAAAATCAGTTGTTTACTGTTGGTTCACTAAACTCACTATTCTTTTTTGGGATGCTACTTTCTCTTTTGTAGTCTCTTTTTTCCCCCTCTTAATCAACATCTGAGAAGTGAACAAATGAAGCTCTGAGGGAAATGTTTAACATTGAAGTGTGCAAGGGAGGAAAGCCAGAGCTAGCTTTAATACAGGACTGGCAGGACCACCTGGCTCATGGAGTAAAGTCCTCGATTTTATCCTTTCCACGTGTGTATTAATGTTATTTTTAATAGCAGGAAGTTTTATTGTAGTTCTCTGAAGTAAAACTAGCTAAATAAGGAAAAGACCTCATGTGAGTTGTTCCCTTTACAAAAAGAAATTCATGGTAGTCGACCATCTTGACGTAATCCTGTTTTATGCACAAATACCAATAATCCTGTTCTCACAAACACAGCAACAACAACCATTCCAAGTTATTTCCAGACAATAACTAATTCAAAAGAATTTGCCTCTTCTGAACACTTTTTCCTGCAAATGCTTTTTTGTCTGTTCTTAGCCATGATCTTGTTCTTGGAATCTCTTCTGTCTTATCTTTCCCCTTTCTCTCTCATACAAGCAGATATTCCCATAAATCTCTCTGCCCAAGAGACAACTTAAGAAAATCCTCCATCCTTACAGTCCCCATTGCATTTGCTGATAACATGACTCTAAATTTTGGGTTGAGGCCCCCTTTAATTTGAATGCAGACAGTGAAGGGTATACTTTCTCCTATGAGTTGCAGCATGGTTTAATCAGACCTCTAACAGTGTTGTATATGGTAAAATGCACCACAGCTTTGTATCAGTCATTACTTCATGGTGTTATTATCTTAAAATAGTGCACAATCTGGATCATCATTCTTGCAGGTGGATTTTCATATACACAAGTGAAAATACATTCGTACAGAGAATTTTTTTAAAAAATAAGCAAAAGCAGTCCTTATTAATTATTAAATGGGAGAAACAGAATGGTTTGGCTGTACTGTTATGTATTTTGTTCATTGTTATTTATTATTTTTGTTGTTGTTGTTGTTTTTATTAATATATTTCCATGCAAAGAACAAGAGTTATCATTTGCTATTCTCAGACATGTAACATCACTCACTGAAAACGTGGCCCCTTAAGCCATAAAGAGTATGAATTTATGAGCTTTCCAATGGTACCTCAAAAACCTTGACTGAGAGCACAGATGTGCTTGTTGTACAAACAGAGAGGCATTATTAACTCTAGTACAAATAAACACTTTTAGTGTTCTTATAAAATAAACATTCAAATGGGAGAAAAGATCCTTCTTTCTCCAATTTAACTGCTTAAGTAGTGCAGGACACATTAGTATATATTACAATGCAGAGACCATAAACCATCAGAATTCCTCAATGTCCACAACAATACAGAATTTCGTTAACATAACTTCTTCATTAAAAAGAATAGAAATTACACTTTTGCAGCATCCTGCATGTAAAAAAGGATGATTATGCAAATGGCTGTGAAATCAGCTGCATTTTTAGGTAAGTAAATTATCTAATATCCAGTGCTTGACATTGTGCAAGAAGTTTTGAAACCCTGATCATCTTACAAAGCAGAATGACACTAACTTCAGAAAAGCCAGTCAATAGAGCAAAATCAAACACCTCTCCTTTTTACCATTTAGCTTTCACTTAAGCTGTTAGCATATATTAAATAACCCACCCAGACCATTTCATGTGAACATGATATGGAGCACTTTGGAGATGTCGGTCTTAAGTCAAGAGAAAGCTCTCCCAGTCAATCCAGGCATTGGCTTTTAAGCCCAGTTCCTGGACACCTCATTCCGGGTTGCTTTGTTGATCTCATCTTCTGATAAATCCCATGCCATGACATTAGTTTACTTTTATGTGTCTGTGCCTTCTGGCAATAAAAGGAGCGTTAAGGCTGATAATAGTCACAATAATAATATTTCTAATACCAAACTCAGCACTACTGCATAATAGATGATGTTTATTTCATGTCAGGAAAGTTACAAAGTGAAGTGTTTCTGATCACAGCTTTACACTACTCAGAGAATTGATCTGTCGGGACAGCAGGCTTTATCCTGCAGATGCATTCATTTGTAATCCTCTCAAGTATTCTACCATGTGACTTCAGGAGATAAAAGAGCCTCCTTTAAGGTGTATTTCCATAACCCACATTGAGTGATGCTAAGTACAGTGGTATCTCTCCCACTAGATTAACTTCTAATTATTGCAATTTCTCTCATAAAAGAGACTGTAAGAGAGCACAGCAACTCTCTACACATTCATTCTATGGGCAGAGGACATTTTATGTTAATTTACTGATTTATTTTAGACAAGAACTACAGCAGTGAGTGTCACTAAGTAGAAAATATAGCAAAACTCAATATATTCTCATCTGAGAAAATCTGACAGCAGCTCCTTTAATACTGTTCTGTTCTCAGCACTTTAATTAGTCACTTCATTTCAATAAGAAAATTCTTTCATGTTGTTCAGACCACATTTCAGCCTAGTTATTATGGCATTTCTTTGGATATTGGCATTACGCATTGTTATTACAGATATTGAAGTGTTTGCTTGAAGCTTCACTAGCACACAATATGAATTAGTACCTCTTCCAGAAATCTTCCAGTATAAACAAGTTCAAAAATCAAGAGGAAAGAGAAGCAGGAAGCATAAATAAACTAAATAATTTTTATTTCATGGATTTCTACTATCTGTTGCACTGAGCTGTCTTGTTAAACATCCATGGATGATGGTAGTGGAAACCTGTCTAGTTACACAGTGCTAAAATGGTTTTGTCTCTGTAATTTAGATGTGTTTAAAGTATATCAAGAGAAAATGAATGCAATATACAGGATTATCAATGAACGTTAGTAGAACTGCATTTGGAAAAGAACTTCTGAAAACTATTTTTGTAGATGAAACCTCTTAAATTCTTGTCTACCTTATTCACTTCTTGAACAAAAGAACATCTTTTTTTCCTATCTCATGATGATGCAATATTTGCTAAGGATGTCCATCAGGAAAGGTCAGAAAAAGGACAAGAAATAATAAAACTAAGGTATTCATTGCAAGTGGGAAATACTATTTTACGTATTTTGCAAATCCATCCTCTTTTGGTAACCTTTTGGGAACACAGTGCATACAAAAAAAATTTCTGCATGCTATCTGCAATATGACACATGCTAAAGATAACTACATGTGATAGCAAAGGTGTGAATACCTTAACAAAATCTAACTTATTTATCACGGCTTGAAGAGATCTTCATTTGAATTTGTTGTCTGTCGCAAGATTGCATATAGCTTTTAAATTGTCTCAAATATCTGCAAAATAATTTCTTGTATATGAAGGCAAATATAATTAGTGGTTTATAATATAAAGAGCACTGGAGTTCCAGCAACAGTTTGCAGGTCTTTGCTTGTTACTATGAGATGGTAAGAGTTTGCTATAAAACTTCATTTGTTGCAGTGGACTCAGTTATGTTTAAAAATCAAATAAATGGTCATAGTTATCCTTATTCCTTATGGTAGAAATAATCACAGAGGATAGGCAATAAAAAGACAGATTCTTACAGAAATTTTTCTTTATTTTCCTTCAAAATTTCATTTCCTCTATTTTGTAGTATACATCAGCTGCCTATTAGACAGTTAATCGGCTGGTACCCTTCTTTTGAATATACATCTTCACCAAGTAGTGTATTAAAATGCTAGGGAATCACTCCAATTGCACAGGTCAACATCATCCGAAACCAGAGGAGTGTGACTATCATTAACCAACAGTTTCTCAATTCTTAGCTTTAGCTGAGAATTTTGACAGAGACTGGGAAAAGCTTTCACTTCTATTTCCTTCCTCACAAGTCCCTGTCTTTATCCTCTGTCTCTAAAGCAGAAGGAAGCTTCTAATCTTTTGAAAAAATGGATTTTTGCAGAACTCTGTAGCTAGTCTTTTATGCACCAAAAAAACTTTCGCACCCATTCTGTAATGAATGAGCTTTTGGAGGCTACCACCAATGTGTTGTTAATGCTGTGGATTCAAAATATCAATACAAAGCTAAACTGAAGAGCTGCATGAAAACTTCAGACTGCCTTAAAATTTACAGTAAAAGTCTCCACTCACTCATGCTAACACAGATACAAGAATCAGCTAGAAAAGGTAGTAAGATCATTAACTGGGAATATTGCCATAGCAATTACAAGCTGTTACTCTCTCTCCTTCCACATTCAGGTGGACCCAGGTAATCTATGGGGACTGGACAAATGTCCCCTAAAATGAGAACCTCATTATCCGGGAAAGGATGTGCCCAGCCAAGTCAATGGGTGAAGTAAACCACACAGCAGCCACTGTTAGAAAGGGCTTTACAGCATTCAAGTATGCTTATCTGTGGGAGGGTGGAAACAGAGGAAGAGAAATAAAAACATCACCTATCTTCAGGAAATATCCAACAAGGAATCAGGGACATCTTAGTTATAGAAAAAGGAATACTTCCTATAGAACCAGTAACAATTGAGCTACACAGCTGGAAACCTGCTTTTATTTCTGCCTCTGAAAACACAGGAGCTCTAAATCTCATGTCTTCCGCAAAACAGTTCAGAGCCAGTAGAGCAATCTCAGCCACTCCGATCTGCAGGAAAACTGAAGAGCTTCCAGGAAAACCACCTGATCCCCACTGACACACAGAGCTGCTATTATTTACTGCTCAGTGAGACCAGCAAGTGATTATACTCAGTGAAGAAAAATGTTTTAGGTCTAAGTAATTATTTTACCAATGACCTTAAAATATCCCCGTTGTTAGTTTTACTTGCAGAGGGCAGTCTCTGTAATAGGATCAGGCAGTATGTTTCTTCATGCCAAGTCACTGAATGCTAAAATGATTTGTCATCTTTTGCCACAGGCCATTGCCTGACACACACATGCCACAGTCTAATGTCTCGCCTGCTTTGACATCAAAGTGTCTTCCTTCGGCCATTACCAACAAGAAGAAAGGCAAACAATGGCAGCAACTTCTGTTCTTTCTGAGAGAGTTTTAATTAAATAAATGGTCTCAAATAGCTTAGTGGGACTAAGGCAGGGGGGAAAACCTGTCATCATAAAATGTATTAAATCTATAAATCTTGCTTACTCTCTCCCCATGCAATTTTTTTATTTACTTCACAGTCACATTATTTCATTCTCTGTAGAGATTTATGACAACATTATATGACATCTCATGGGCTTTCACAGCCTATCATCTTTTACAGCTCACTCATAATGCCATGGGCAATAAAAGACAGATTTATTCTCATTTTACAAAGGGGAAGGGGGAAAGAAGTCCTGTGCAGATCCTCCAGTTGCAGAAAGGTTTTCACATGCTGAAATATACCATTTTGAATTGGTTCACTGAGACTTTTGGTATCAGCAACTCCACCTGTTTTGAGGGATGGGTGATTTCTACAGCATACTCCAGAGTCCTGATTTCCCAATTCAAATCAACAAGGCAACAATATAGCAAAAGGTGTGCTCCAAGGTGGGATCAAGGTGTAGCTGGGGTTGCAAAAACTCTGGTTTGGTGGGGTTGTCTTCGGTCTTCCTATTTAGATGTAGTTGGTCAGTGCTATTCACTGATGTGTCTTCACAGAGCTGGTTTAGAGAGCTCATACTTTTCAAGAGAAGTCTCATAACAAAATGCTCCCTTCTTGTCCATCCCATCTTGAGGAAAATAAAATACAAAAAACTGTATGTACCAGCCAAACCATTGCAAAATTCTTTATTCAAATGAAAGAGGTCCTTCTGATGGCAAGTGGCGTTATAATTATAGACTAGAAAAAAGCAAGATCAGCAGCTGCTGCTGCTGCTGCTGCTTGCGTTTGTTCCCTCTGTAACTGACAGGACAGAGTACTTGGCAAAAACAGGCTTCCAGAAGTGGAAAGACATTTTAACCCCTGTTCTTGTCAGTCCACTTCTCCTGGGGCTCGGCAGCAGCAACCCCTTGCTTCAGGTTAAGGGAAGAGCAAGGTGACTATTGCAGATCTGAAGGGGACTTTGTTTGGGACGTCTGAGAAAGAGGAAGGGTCCAGGATTTACTTTCGGGCTTGGATTGCCGAATCAAGATAGCAGGTCAGTGGATATAGTGTGAGCTTAATATGTTTTTACAGTTGGCTTAACTCAAATCTCTCTCATTCACTTTCTCTCCTATGCCATGAACCAAGAAATAAGGTGATACAACAGAAAGGAGTAGGTCTGTGTAGAGGCACTATTTATTTATACATTCGGTAATGTGCCTTTCATGGTCAGTTAGGGAACACTGATGGCTGTTACTTTTTACTGTGGTTTCTCTCTGAATCCTAATATATCCTGAAATTCTCAGCTAGACAAAAATCCCATTTACAGTTGAGCTCAATATTAATGGGGTGGGACACACTTAATTTTTAGGCGTTTATGGCTAAGAAGTCTTCTGATGATCTCAGCAAAAGTGGAGGAGTAATATATAACTCACATTTCAACCTGTGGTTGAGAAAGGTTCAGAGAGGGAATAAACACTGAGTAAAAGGAAAAGCAACATCACAGATATGAGTCAAGGTGTCTACAGGCAGCAAATGGGCATGACTTGTACTATGTCCCCAAAACTCACAAATCCATACCAGCCTAGCCCTACATCTGCTAATGAAGTTAAAGGCAACACAATTAATAGGAACATTTTTCCTAACACCAGTGTCTGTGTTATCTAATGTGCTCTGTCCTTCAGCCCTGGCCAAAACAGTGCTCGGGAAGGAATGTGCCAGGGGGCATCATTATGCTTTGCTCTTCCGGTTCTTTAGCTTTTTAATTTCCTGTGGCCATAAGTAATGTAATGTTGGAAGGACTCTCAGTCGACATGCTGCCCATGAACCAAGGGCTTGGGACCACTGTGCAAGGACCAGGCTCAGCTCAAGGCTTTACACCAAAACTTCCCATTGCATGGGGAGGCCATACCCAAGTGGTTGTAGTTGTTTCCAGACAACAGAATTCTCCAGAATTCTATCTTTCATAGTTTCGTACAGTCCAAAGCATTCTATAATCACCTTATCTGACCTAATGTATATTTTAGGACATTGAATTATATTATCCTGAAGTCCTTATATGAACCTAATGATAAATGTTAAATAAAGCATTTGCTTAGCAGGAAACTAAAACACAGTGCACTAAGGCAAAGTAGGGCAGGGAAACCAAAGCATCAAAGCCTGACATTGCTCTTACAGTCCCACTTTTATTTACCCCATTTCAGAGGCAGAAAGAAAAAGCAGGGGCATCCAGTGCCTCCAAAGTTAATAAGAGTTTCTATTCAGAGCCAGTGGCATTGAGTTAAGCGCTGAGAGAGATGGCTGGGATGTGATTAAGTAAAATGTAGTTGCTTGAATCAAGCAGACAAATGGATCTCATTTCCTAGTCCAGTGCAGAGAGGAATATTCTTAATCCTGAATCCTATTATCATTACAGCTCTGCATTTGTGGCCAAAACCCATCCACTAGGCCTTGCAAAACAGGATTTGCTTCAGTAGAGGAGGAGAACTCATTTTGTCCAGCTTAGCTACTGACCAGTTACTGGCAGTTCCAGTCACTGGGATGCCTGGGAGGAGTTAATCCTTCCTGAACCCCATGTGCAGAAACTGAGAACTGTGTTTTTGACACTAATCACTGCCTTCCTGCAGAGCTGCAGATGCTGCGAGGGTGCTGCAAGCAATCTTGTTCCCTCCATGATGCACAACAGAAGAAGCCTCACAAAAAGTTTAACAGATACCCAGATACTAGGGGAGACAAACAGAGCCCTCAGACCCAACCCTGTGTGTCTCAGCTCTGTGAATTCTTCTGTCCAACTATCTGCTCTCAGCTTAAAGACCCTAAACATCAGGGTGTCTATCCAGTCCTGTGTTCTGACATTTAGTTGCCCCCACGGTTAGCAATTTTTGTTTTGCTTCATCCTGTATTTGTCTAACTTCATCATCTCATCATGGCACTGTGTTACACTGAGGGTCTGGGTTCCTGCTAGGTTGTAAGCCCTCACATTATCAGATATCTTTTCAAAATCTAAGAACTCCCTACATGCAGTCAGTCCCACTGGAGATTTCCATTATAAATTGCATACCAGTGGGGAGACAGAGACACACTCACTAATGATACAGCTTGAACACGCATACTCCACAGCATCAATGGCCACGGCCTAAAGCCTCCTAGAGTGATCCAAGGAAACTCAGTGTATTTTTAAGAGTTTTTTTTTACCCTATTCCTCCCCTACAGCCCAGCCACAGATTTCTTTCATTGTTTGTAAAGCCCCATTTCTGATGGAGGATGGACATTTTTTCCATTTTCTTAAGCGTTGAATCCTGACCACAGGATTTTTAGCAGACAGGACTGTATTTCTGCATTCCAGTCAGCCAGTTTGGCTCCTGAATTGAATTTCATGGAGTACAGCAATGACAAAAAAATTTAAAGGTCTGTGCTAAAGCACAGGGAAAGGAAAGCTATCATGTGGATACTAAAGAGTAAAACCCATATGTCTTAAAAAAAACAACAACAAAAAATAATCTCCAATCCCAGACTGGTGAACCTCAAGTAGCCATTCTGCAGAAGAAAAGAGACAGCCTGTCAGTAGTACAAGGCTTATGGTGTCTTTTCCCTACTGATTCCCTTGGCAGCTAAAAAAAAAAGTGGCGCTTTTACTGCTGAATTTTGATGGCATACTTTATGCTCTGCATCAGAGACAGAGCCAAGTTGCATAAAATACTACCAAGTCATCTATTAACTAGGGGTTCAGATTTTTTTCCCCCAAGTATAAATGTCCAACAGTGGCATCAAGAAAATATAGACAAGAATCATATTTGTGAAACACAGTAACTGTCTGGAGGTGCTCGTCTTAGTTACTCCCTTTTTGCATGCTGTGTAAAACTTCTTTCACCCACGTTTGGAGTTGGGATTTTTTTGTAAGCACATCAAAATTTCTGTAACATCTCCCTATACTGGGTAAGCAAGTAACAAACCCAGCACAAAGTATTTTACCTGTGTACTTTCAGTAGTACTTTAATTATACTGTGTTGCACCCTGCCTACCTGAGCAACCCTATGGTCTGTTTTGCATGGCCATGCAATGCTGAAATATTGATGAGTAAGTCTGGTAAGTCAAGGTGAGAAACAACAGAGTTCTCCAGCTGATCTCAGCTGCTGTCATAACTGGTAATGAAAGAGGCAGTCTCCAAATCTCATTTGTTTTTTAGATTATTATAATTACCAAGCCAGCTAAAAATACTGGCTGGGGAGGAAGGTGCATTTGTGTAATTTAGCTTTATTTCTCTTACCAAGAAACTGAGAAGTTTTGAAAAAAATTTCAAGCAAATTTACTTGCTATACTTTGCTCGCAGCAGACTGGAGCAAACTGAGAGCAACCAGAGACCTCAGAGGTGTAACATGTCTCTGCCACTGCCATCCAGGAAAGTGGCCACATTCAGTGCTAACTATTGAGTTTGGGTGGTCTTTGAGGTAAAGCCCAAATACAGCCTTGTATCAGTCAATCTGCAGGGACGGACTCAATAGGGCTTGTAACTACAAGATTTTTATTTCTCTCTCTCTTTCTATATATATATGAATACACACACCATGTATTTATGTACACTTTTATATATTTATATGTGCATGTATGTCTATGTATCTATCTATACAAGGGTGCATTCAGGCTAGGATATGCTGTCTAAAATGTTGTTGGTTTCCTGCTTCTCTTCTACTGTTTCTAGGCACAGCCTGCCAAGACGATGACAGTCACTTATTCCAGCAAAGTAGCAAATGCCACTTTCTTTGGATTTCACAGATTACTCCTAAGGTGGAAAGGCAGCATCTACAAATTGCTGTACAGAGAATTTATTGTTTTTGCTACTCTTTACACAGCGATAAGTGTATTATACAGGTACACTCTTTCCAATTCACATCTCATTAAATGTTATACTGAAGTTTCACACTTCCTAGTGTTAGGCTGATGAGTGATGGGGGGAGGTTACTACGTAATTATTATCTTTTCCTTGGACTTTTTCTAATGTGCTTTCATTTCCATGTTTAGTTTACTGTTCCAGATACAGTACGTAGAGTGTAAATTCTATCATATTCAGCTTATTGTATTTTCAGCCCAGCATTGAGCAACTATCCTACTGAAGTTACACTAAATAAACACTCATAGCTAGCCTAGGTTATACAGCCTTTGTTGTTCTGATATTGAGCTGGAGGGGAGGTGAGTGTGCCTCCCTGCTTTAGATGATCAGTTATTCTCCTTGCAGAACTCTTCAGCTAGTCAGTAGTAATTTATTTAACAACCCCAAGAGGTAATAAGTTGAGAGTCAGGTTACATAGCCAGGAAAAGCAAAGTTTTGCTTAAAGCTAGAAAGGCATGCAAACCTTATTTTTAGGCTTGCAGAGAGCCAAGGAAAACTACATGGAAGCCAGATATGGTTATTATCTGTGTGTCATCCAGCACTTGGGAGGATCAGTTAGAAGAGTTGCTTCTTCCACCAAGGTGTGAATTAAACAGCTGTATGACAGATGGAATGCATCAATTAGTACAGTGAAACTTTTAATTGACAAAGTACACTACACAGAAGTATCAAAATCATGATTCAGCTCTTACCATGATCCATAATTATACCTGTCTGCTTTTTATGTGAAGCAAGGAGAAAATGAGCTTCAGTTTGTCATTAATCAGTAATTTTCCAGAATGTTCAGTAATCTATACCTGTAAACTCAGAAAGAAAATTACAGTATTAATATGTAAGGAAACAACAGTCTCACATTCATTTAAATTAATCTAGTTTTACTGAAATGTCAGGCAATTGAAGACCATGGTAAATACACCATGGGAAGCTTTCTATGTGTGCTCCAGCTTTTATTGCACAATTGTAAACAAATCCCATTGAATATTTGTTATATGTTTCTTTTCTATGAAATCAAGGAATAACTGTAATAATATTCATCTATACAATTTTTAAAAAGTTTGTATTTAAGCTTGTATTTTGTACATATCTTTTCCCATGGGCAGCAGTTGACACGGTCCGGTCAATTTGCTATAATTTGGTGAATATTTTCCTCACTGCAAAATAAATACAATTGTTGTATTTTTAATCTTACGGAAAAGAAAAATTTCAAAGGAGTCAGAGTAAAAAACTGCTGCAACAACATGACATTTTCAAATAGGAGCAATTAGAGAGATTGGTAACCTTTTGCAATTCAAGCAGACCTGAGTATTAAGTACCCCTCTGAAAAATGAGAGCAAACTCTACTTGCAGACTTACAGTTTACTATCATCTTTGGTTGGTATGAGACAGCAAACTGATTCTCCCCAGGTATGTTGATTCTAACTAGTAGTGCCAATCAACTTAGTAATAATAAAACTGCAAAGAGCAGGGAATACTGTCTTCTCCTCCAGCTTCTTTAATACATGCCAAAAGTGTTCAGCATGTTGCCTTTAAGAATTTGCTTGAAGACATTAGCCAAGGTTGCTCCCCATTGCACATACCTGATTATTTATACATATTTGCACTTTGTAGCTAGTGCCAGAATATTATGAAAGGACAAATACATTTTATTTTTGCTGCAGATTTTTTCTTACAGGTAGCCAAAAAAAGGTTCTTTGAAAAATTATCAATTTACTGTGACAAATATGCTGAACAAATCCCAGTAACTTTTGTGCTTGGTAAGTACCGGTTACATGTGAAATTTTTCTCCAACACTGTCTCTGTTCACGCATTTCGTGAATGTCCATGCATGGAAGCATTTCAGAGCTGAGGGGCATGTGGGATGTTAGAGGCTCACAATAAATCATCAGCTTCTAACAGGTCTCCTTAAATTCAAGTTGCTTTTGTCACATCAACACTTATGCTTATGTTCTTAATATACCAACAAAAAAAGTTTCCATATATGTGTGTGTATATATATATATGTATATATATTGACAAATAACACTGATACATTATGCCTGATCTTTCAAGGCACTAAATCCACTTAAGTTTCACTACAGAAGAGGAAATTTGGAGGTTCATGGGTCTGATATACTCAGCTGGAATGTGCCATTAAGTTGCAGTGTCTATTAAATAATTAGCACTGATTGCATTCTGGGCTTTGACATGACTTACTGTGTTTATTCTGGGAAATGTAGCAGCTTAGTGTTACGAATAATACTCTGCAAACTAAATCAAAGTAACCCAAGCAGAAATCCTGATAGGCACTGGACTTTTTTTTTCTTCTAATCCCCAGGTTTCTACGTTACTTTGGTGGTGAATCGCTGGTGGAACCAGTTTGTGAACTTGCCATGGCCAGATCGTCTGATGTTCCTCATCTCTAGCTGTGTCCAGGGCAGAGATGAATATGGGCGCTTGTTAAGGAGGACTCTGATGCGTTATGTGAATTTAACATCTCTGCTGATCTTTCGCTCTGTGAGCACAGCCGTGTACAAAAGGTTCCCCACCATGGACCATGTGGTAGGAGCAGGTATCAGAGTCCTGCTCACAAAATTGCTTTCCTTTCCCTCAGAGGAGGGGGGGCTAAGGGAGGGAAGGAGCAGACTCATTTTTATTTTCCTCTGTGGCCCCATGTGTGCCCCATACTAACCCATGTCAGAGCAGTCACCTTTGTGTTAGTGACTTAAATTGACGAGACCTTAAGCATGCATCTTTAATACTCCTAAAGTCTTCATTTAGCAACACTATAGAAATCAAATGAGTCTAAGACTCTTATGTGAATCTTTTTTCAGACACAGTGGAGGCCATAGGTCTGCCCCAAATACTCAGGCATGTGGAACAGGTATAACGTTCTCTAAAGCATGAAAAATAACAAAGCAATATAATATGATGCAGTAGGAGTGGTAGCTTGTTATATAGCGTTGCCTCAATGTCTAGGATACAACTTTTTCTCATGTAAGCACCTCACAAGTACAGCTTTATCTCAATTTATTTTAAGTAGACTGCATTTTAAGTAGATTGCACATTTTAAGTTGTAATTTACTTTAAAAAACCCTCAGCTCCAAGGGTTTTTTCTTTAAATTTAAAACCTTACCTTAGTTTTTCAGCAATAAATGTCCTAAGTATTAAGCATGTCTTCATTTTCTGTGTTTTGATAACACAGTGAGTGTGATGATAGTGAAGGGAGTTCAGTCATGTAACCCTTTGTTTGTCTATGAAGGACTGACCACTGACTATTTAAAGGCAAGGTTGTGACACTGTGCCTTCTGACTGGCATAGTCAGAGGTAGAACACCAGTGCTAAGATGTGGGGATCTGTTCCAAATAGGAGAAGTCATATGTTTTTTACTGAATGTCTTTCATTTCTTAAATTTCTTCCTCTGGCAGAGATTAATAAGCAAAGTTGCAGCACTTTAAAATATGCAATGTATATATACATATGCACATTTCAAATATGCGTGAGAATCCTTGGATATTAAAAAAAAGTCCAGGCAGGATGCACCAATCTTATTGGGAAAAAAATAATTTATTTTGGATTCATTGGATTTTGAAGCTCTTTTCCTTGTGCTGTGCAACAACAGTGTTTACCTGAGCCTATGAGAGATCAAGGAAGCTTCTGTCACTCTCCCCAGCAACCTGCTTCTACTACGCACTGGAAAATTACAGAATTTCCAGGCAGCTAATCCAGCTCTGCCTCCCTATTGCTAAAGACAATCTGTTCCAAAAGAGACAGAATGTCACAGTCTTGTACAAAAATTGTAGACTGGAAAACAAGTTTTGGTTGTTGAGTTTTTTTAACAGTGGAAAATATTTCACTATAAACTGTATATCTAAGTATTGATAGTGTAGTCAGCTCTGGATTTCACTCTTCCTTCTGTTCGTTTTAATGCATATTGTGATGCAGAATTTTTATTGATGCAATACTGAGCACTTCAGGGTATATTTTGCTCCTATTAACATCCAGTGATTTAGACAGTAATCTGCAATCATCCCCTCCCTAGCTCCCTGTGGCATTACATATCAGACTGCATGGGAGGGAGGCATTTAATATGAATGTGAGCAGCAGAATGTGATACTTACAGCACAGTCATCATTGAAACAACTTGTGACGATTTTGCATTTTGCTGTCAAACTGCAAACTGCCACAGCATAACTATCATTACACATTTCTCTTTTCAGCAAATGAACTGTTTAAATTCATAGATTTTAAATCTGAGAACAGTATCACAATAATCTAGTCTAACTCATCCATAACACAAGACACAAAAACTTACTAACAGCATCCTTTATCATGTTGCAATTTCTGACTAAGCTGTAATATCTTCTAGGAATACAACCAGTCCAGATTTAAAATTCAGCTGGATATACTGGAGTCTACAGTGCATGCTAGGTGAACAGACATTCAGTGAATTTGCTGTTGAAGAGGGCAATCTTATTCTCAGTCTGAACTTGCACAGTCATCTTCTATTCACTGGATTTTGTGATGGATTTGGGTTCTTCTTTTTTTTTTTTTTAATTAGATGGAAACGCCATTTTCCTCTCAGTAGTGCACAAAGGCTTGAATAACACTCAATAGCTTCACCATATATGGTCTCTCCCTATAGGATATGGACTTCAGTGCTGGACCTTCCTCCTGACTCGTTTTTATATTCTAACATTTTCTGTGGAACTGTAGGCAGTAGATGCAGGTAGATTCATGACATTGTGATGCTGAGTGCTGCAGCACGTATACCATAAGTGTCAAATGCCTAGTAGCAGTCCTGAGATAGCACTTCTGTTGGCTGCAAGGTGCAAGGGGGAAAGCTGGATGCTCAAGATCACAAGTCTTAAAAAACAGAGAAAAGAGTGAGCCACTGGTCAGAGAACCACCAAAAAGAGTTGATAGGAAATGCTGAAGAGAAACAGGAGTGTGAGTTCAACAGCAAAAGTACCTAAGGATGGCTGAAGTCTGCAGTCTCAAATCCTCCACTGGAAGGAAGCATCTAGATTAACCCTTTCCCACATAACACAGAAGCAGAAAGTGTAACTTTTATCTACATGCTCATTGTTCCTTCTTCTGTAACTGCCAGTACTCAGAATATTTGATATAGATACCCTGAACCAGTCTTATCTCAAACCACTCAGTTTTGTCAGGAAAACTGAATACTCTTCTAATCACTTGAGGAAGAGCATGAGTGATTTTTTTTTTTTCCAGCCAGGCTTGTGTTCTCATCAATAATTATCCCATAAGATCTCTTTGGTTGGCACTGTTCACATTAGTGCCCTTTGATTCTTTATTGATTGCACCCCATGTCAATCTTCTCATACTTCCACAAGGATTCAGTGCCCTGTCATTCCTTAGATCATCCTTTTCAAGATCTTGGCACAATATTTGACAAATATTTCTGGTTTTCTGGAGCTGCTCCAGCCTTCCAGTGCTTGTCAAATCCAGTGTTCTTTAGAGAGTTTCTCAGTTAATTCTTTAAATACTCCTAAAAACAAATAGGATGACCACATTTAGAAAACATGTAATTTTAATAACTGAGGTTTGATATCCTCCCCTGTATTTGATGGAATATGAAGTGTTTCTTTACCACTGCAGTAACAGCAAGTGGTTCAGAGCTGCATGTTGTCTGTATTGCGGTCACCTTCACCAGTATTTTCTGCAATAGGAATACTAGGTCTAATGTCAAATTGAACTTTATTGTTAGAAGAACTAGACTTTGTTGAGCTTTCCTGAACAAAAGGTACCCAGTTTCAGTGGAAAGCTGAACTGATCCTTGGAGCTTTGTCATTCTTTGTGACACCCCTCAGGCTGTGTCCTTCCAGATAATGACTTCCCAGAGCCTCCAAGTGACTTGCATCCAGTATTTACTCCAGACTGTTATCCTGTCTGTCTGTTTCAGCCTGACAGAAACATCTGTTCCTGTCCTGTAATGATCAGGCTGGCCAGATAGAAATGGAAGCAGCCTGAAAGACTGAATTTTAGGAGTCACGAGTCATGACTAGCAGGTCAATTTTTCTGGTTGCCTGATTATTTCTGTACAGTTGATTATGAGAACTGGCTACAAACTGCCCAGAGACCTTTTAAAAGCTTTATCTTATTCTGCTCTCAAATTCCAGGATACTGTCTTGCTGCAGGAGTATTGTCTTGCTGCTGAACTCTATCACAGAATATTCTGTCCTGTCCTTGCCTTCCTTCTCAGTAGTTGCAGTATTTCAAATCTCCTGTGTTAACTTGTTGCAACTGCACAACAGCGACATCTTCCTCAACAACAGAATATTTAAGAAGGTCACCGTGTTTAGCAAATCTTCTTTATCCTTATTCACATTTTTATATGAAACAACTAAGTTTCTGTATATTTATTTTTTTGCTGCCTCATCTATCTTTAGCAATGTTAGCAACCATGGACATATTCTCAGTTACTAGCTGGAGTCTACTTTCAATTCTCTTATTGAATTTTCAGCATTCAAACTTGTAATTGATTGGCTGAGCCACTTATTTTGGGGCTGTCATGTTACTAACTTTGTCCTGCTTCAGAGCTAATGTCAACACAGCAAAAGAAGCTTTATACCCACCCTGTTAGATGACACACACCTGAGCAAAAATTAAGATCCTCTGAACCTGAAGATTGCTCCAATCCCACAAAATCCAGGATTTGGACAAAGGAAAATGGGAATTTTCTGAAGTTGCTTTTATCCAAGGCTAGGTGAAAGGAGGACAGCAGAGCAGAGCTTTCTGCTCCAATGGGGAAGAGGTGTTGCTCCAAAGCCCACCTGCTCCCTTGCCAAGTCCCAGGCAGCAGTTGGCTCTGATGCAGGTTTTGTCACACACAGCCCTGGCTCCCCTGATATCTGACCATGGACTTTCTTGCAGCAGGGAGAAGAAGGATTTCACAAGGCAGGGGAATCTTCAGGAAACATAATACCTTCCCAGCACCCGAGCAAGGCAAATTGCCAGGCAGAGAGCAGTTTCAGCCTGCAGTCCCACAGCATGTCACTTGGCCCATTGTCCCATTAGCAGCGGGATTTCTGTTCATGATTCCCCTTCTGTCTCTTTGCATGCCTTCATAAGCCCAAAGAAAACATGAAACAATCTGGCAGGGAAGTATTTTGCTAGCAGAAGGTACGCTCTCTTGAGCTCTGTTTCGTGAATGCACTTGTATCCTCTGTTGCTTGCTCACTGCTTTGCAAATTTACCAAAAAATTATCAGAACCAGAAGGTCATGTAACTGCCCTTACAACATATGTTGAGATGCTGCTGAAAGCTGTCATTGCTGAAAAGTGAGAGTTTCTTGACTGATATATCCTGTTCCTTATTTTTCTGAAAGCAGAATATGAAACTAGAGAGTAATTTTTACAATTCTTAACATCGTATGTATCTACAATATGTCAGCAGTCAGATATGAGAACACAGTAATAGCAAATTATTGCCTGTATTGGTAACGAAGAATTTTGCATAGGTAGTTAAACATGTTGTTTCAAGCAAGATCTATCTTGACAAAAAAAAAAAAGCTAAAAAAAAAAAAAGGAATAGGTTACTAGTTAGAATTATAAATTGTGCTAAGAAGAGTTCTATGCAAATATCACATGAACAGATTCAAACATATTCAAAATTTATAGTATCAGTAGCACTGAAAGCACAGAATAAACTTACTTTTTTTGGTAAACAGGTTTTATGACAAGATATGAAAGAAAACTTTTTGATGAACTTAAGTCTCCCCACCTGAAATACTGGGTACCATTTGTGTGGTTTGGAAATTTGGCATCAAAGGCACGAAAAGAGGGAAGAATTCGAGACAGTGTAGATCTGCAGACACTGATGAATGTAAGTAGAAAAAGTAAATCCACAGAAAACTAATCTGAAATTGCTATGTGGTAGCTTTTCACTCACATAATTGATTTTATTTAATGTGCACAGATCCCCTGTGTCATCTAAATTATCTTACTCAGGATTTATCCCACTTTTGATTGTGTACCAATGTACACTCAAACACACACAGCAGCAGACTGGTGGGATTCTTTTTATATGACTAAGAAGGTATTAAAAGAAGCAATAAATTGATGAGTAAAATATTATTGTAACATCACTGTAAGTTATACTTGTTCTGTTGCTGAGAATATGAGAAATGAGAATAATGTAGCATTTTGAAGATTTTAATATCAGTTACAGGGAAGATAATCTCCCTGAATATTTCATTAAGTGGTAAAACATCCTTTTTATGATATAATATATCCTCTTTCATGTATCACTAGACTGGGGATAAGATAGAAACAGAAGACAGTTTGTGAAGAAATACATAATATACTAAGCATTCCAACTCCATAAACCAAGTGAATATTCAAAAGGGGTGCTGGATATAGTTATGGTATCAATTTATATATACTAGACTTCCATATCTCCCTGTCCTTTTTATATGTGCAAAAATGAACGGTCACAAAATATTTATAATTCATAATAGTATCCCATGCAATTTTATTTTGTTGGAGTTTGTTGGGTTTTGTTTGTTTGTTTTTCCCCTTTAGGAGATGAATAAATACCGGTCTTGGTGTAGCCTTTTGTTTGGTTATGACTGGGTTGGAATTCCACTGGTCTATACCCAGGTACTGAGCTATTTTCCTTTAGTAAATTCGAAACATGATTTCCAAAAAGGGGAGGTTGGTACAAAACATTCATAGTCTCAACCAGAGTCTCTGAGCTATGGAGCACTGGTTCAGTCCTGCGGGACCGTGTAGGCCTTGCTAACTATTTAAGTCATATTTAATGCAGAGATGTTTTGAAGATCTTGCATAGTTTGGAAGAGGGGAGGGAAGAACTGAAATGTTTTTATGTTTCCTGGGTGTTCTTCCTGGCCATAATTATACCTGTGGCCTTTCTATTTGCAATATCTTCCTACAGATTCATAAATTACATGGCAAAAGGCAGTCACAGCCCTTTGAGTATGTGTTGCTTTGTGCATAAGATTGTATTATTCCAATGTATTATTTCAATGAAGTTTTGTTCTTTGCAGGTTGTTACTCTCGCAGTCTATACGTTTTTCTTTGCCTGCCTGATAGGGCGCCAATTTTTGGATACTGACCAAGGGTATCAGGGCCATGACTTAGATATTTACATTCCAATCTTCACACTGTTACAGTTCTTCTTCTACGCAGGATGGCTCAAGGTAAACTAGCTTTCTGGAAAGGTGATGGGGGAACCCTCTCTATGGGGCTGGTCAAGGTGTCAGATCTGTGACACACTGTAAAATCACCAGAGATTACTGGAGTTACACCAAAGCTGAATTCAGCCCTAAGTGTTCTGTGGTCATATAGACACATCACACAATACATCTTTAATTCCACCTGATTGTACAGTAAGAAATGGTCATGAACCTGAAAGAGCCCATTTGAGTAGCACCAATGCAGCCACAACACCGCAAGGGAATATTACCCAAAAAAATCAGGTCTCAGGACCTGGCCTATAAAACAACGGATGAAAGATTAAAAAAAAACCTTTCTCCCACTCCACTGTTCAGTGGGGAAATACTGCTCCAGACCTGGTGTTGGCTGAAAGGGACTGAATCATAATTTCTTCTTATAATCAAAGCCAGCCTCTAGTATCAGCTGTTAACCTCATCAGATGCAGGCAATTAAAGGTCTCCAGTTCCAGGGGGCTATGAAAGAGTGACAGCCAATATTGGCTACAATTCCACTACATAAAAACATTCATTAAAAACAGTTATAGAAGGAATTGGATGCTGCCCATCAGCCCATTGATGACTGCTAGGTTAATGTATCACCATCAATCTGATAGTTGAGTAATTAAGCCAGGTATCTCAAGGTGATTCTCTCCTCTACAGTAGACTAACTGGAAAAAAGTTTCAGATAAAAATCAGATTGGTACATAAGGGGCTGTGCACATTAATATTTCCTTTTGTGTTTATTTATCATGGCTGGAAACTTAGAGGAAGCTTCTCACTTTTCTGTCAGAGGAAACTTCTGACTTTTCTGTTAGAATATACATTGCACAAAATTTTCCAGTTTTAGAGACCCTTCCCCCAGCCAGCTCCAAAGAGTAGAGTAGGGAAGACAGCATACCAAGCTGGGAGGTTGTGAGGGAGGCTGCAGGGCAAGCTACTCTAGTCCTGTGTCATAGGAAATCAGGGGGGAAAAGGGGGTTGCTGCATAGGAACCATCCCAGATGGGAGCAGGAGAGAGAGGAAGGGAGGCTGGTGCACTGAGGGTAGCAATTTCTCCTGGAGAAAAGTGAGGCTTTATCTCTAGGCAACGTCTTCCAGGGTTTTACTAGTGGGTTACAAAACTAAGCTGTTCCTCTTGACTGCCCTTCTGGTGCTCTTGAGGGGCAATGGTTTCCCCTTCACCAGCACCGAAGGATGTTAGTAGCATCTCTTCCAGTTAGGCTCAGGGCTTGCAGCCAACTCCTGGCTACAGCAGGTATGAGATGCCATTGTAACTGAAAAATCTTCTGCATAAGGAAATGAAAGGGAGGAGAAGAAGTTTTAAAAAGCTAATTTGATATCAGCAGTGTTCCCTGAGACTGGAGGTTCATCCAAACCTTCAGTGCCCCAAGTCAGGATATTTGTCTTGAAGGTTACAATCGGTTTCCTGCTGAGTGTGTTGGCCTTTGGCTGCCAGGCAGCAAAAAGGGCCCTGAGATATTGACTTCCAGTAATATGGCAATTCCTCAGAAATAATGGCTAAAATGAGCTCATTCCTTGGCCTCAAGCCTGGCCTGTTATACCTACAATACAGGGCCAAAATTTCCCATCAGGTGAGACACTTCTAAATCCCCATTTTCGTTACAGGGATAGATGGACTGTCCAAATACAGAGTTTAGTTGACCAGCACTACATTCCTTTCTGGAGAATAAAGCCTTGTCTCACATTCCAGGATCAGGTCAGCCAAACAAAAGGCCACCACTGCTGTTCCTTCTGTCCCAGTGCTGCTCACTTTTTTAAGCTCATGTGACAGTTTTTTGGGTGGTGATCTCTGCTTCACATAAAGCTGATCCAGAGCCACAGCACAGACTGTGTTCTGGTTCCTTCCTATTGCAGCACTTTCATAGCTATACCCAGAACTTAATAACATAGGCCCGGTTAATGAGTATGAGCAGAGGTGCCCCTGTCTTCCTTCATTCCTCCTTACATGTGTTTTCATAGGGTTAGTGTACTCAGTAGGTCCTTTGTTATCTTCCAGCACTGGTCTGGGAAGTGGTGGACTGGAAGAGTCAATTTACCCATGGGCACAACCTAGGGACACATAGGAAAAATACCCAGGGAGCAACTACCTTACTGTTATATGTTATTTAGATCATAGCTGTTCATAGTGAGGTTAATGAGGAGGACTGTTTAATCATGAAGCTTCTTTGCCCATATGCACATTAAATCAATGATTGATTGCTGCTTCTGGTCCTGGTGACCACAAGGAAGGCTTGGAAGGGTCATCAAGAATGTCATTGGCTTCAAAAGTGGGGCTTAGAAAGACAAACAGAAGGAGAAAAGCATGGAAGGGAGAGGATATTTAACCTCAGTGTACCAAGGAAGTAAGAAATAGAGAAACAGACTGCATTTCCTAAAACCTTTTTTTTATAATTTTCCTGTTTCATCCTTTTTTTTCCTCCCTCAGCAGCTATGTGCTTTCTCCCCACAATGTACTTTGGTGATCATGGGGATGAAGGGGCAGTCTCTGGTTGTTTTTCTACTGGATGAGGGCAGCCAGAGAGGGTTCTCTTCCCAGACTCATTCCCAGAATAAGGTGCCTCATCACCAAGGTGCCTGAGCTCACTCTTTGCTTATCTCCTCCACAGGATGGGCTTCTGCCCTGCAGTTTCGATCTCTTCAGGTAGAGAAACCCAAGCCAGAAGGCTAAATTAAAGAACAGACTTTGATTCTATCTCTTGGATTTGGCTAGCATGATGCATGGAGTCTGCTTGAGTTAAGGTTTTTGTGGGTTGCTTTTCCTGAAAAGCTGTGGAAGGGTGCCATTAGGATTAACCCTGATAAAGAAGCTGGGTCTGAGGGCTGAGCTGGAGAGCCAAGCTCTACTCCATCCAGCAAACTCCAGCTGCAAGGCTTGGGAATACTGACCCAATGGGCTGGTAGACTATCATAGATAACAGTGCAGTAACAGAGCCCCTAGCTGCTAAACCATTTATTTAAATGAGCCAAAGACAACAGTAAGGAAAGGTAATGACTATCTTATGTGACAATTACCCTGGGCCAGACATGTCTTGATTCCCAGTAGGCCAGCACCAACAATCATGACTGACAGCACCAGCAAGGCAGAGAGTTATGAATCTATAGGGAAAGCGAGCTCTTCCTTTGCTAGGCTGGCAAAACCATCAAACAGGAAATCAAGCTATGATTGCAAGTGACAGGCAGAGAGAGAGAGAAAAATCCAATCTTACTTTCTCTGCAGCAGTAGTCCTGACATGGCATTCCAACCTCTCTTCACTGTCTCATTTTCTTTTCAGGTTGCTGAACAGCTTATTAATCCATTTGGAGAAGATGATGATGATTTTGAAACTAATTGGTGCATTGATAGAAATTTACAGGTTGCTGTTGTTATTTCTACTTCCCACTTTACTATATGATAGGTTATCATTACATTTAATCCTATTTCTTAAATTGAGGTACAAATTAGGGCACCAAATGTCAGCAAAACAAATTCTTTCCCTGAAGGTTGTGATCCCCAGAGTTTGTTTCGGCAAGATAGTTCATCTTGATTTTGGCATTTGGTGTTTATGATGCCTGACGAAACATGCAAACAGCTGATCTCAAACTATAAGATCACTTTATGCCTGGAAAAACATGTAATGTAGGTCAATCCTGCAAAATCCAAAAGCCATTCCCACACAGATAAGAACACATTTTGCTAATCTGAATGTCTTGAGATTAAAATATTGCACGTGAACCTTCCTTTAAGAAAAAAGGCAGTGAAAATGCTAAAAAGACCAAGCAGGGCCCTGAACTAATAAGCAGGGCCAGTACCATTCATCTTTTGATGCTGCCACCCACAGCAGCATCTGTGGTTGCCACAGAAGCCAGTGTCTTTATTGGCAGGAGCTGTGTGATGACCAGAGTACACATTTATTGCAGATACCCCCAATTCCCAAACAGCCCCTGTCTGTTGTGCCATGAAGGAGCTCAGAGACACAAGAAGGTATCTGCTGCTCCCCTTGCATGGAGCCAAGTACAAGGCTGGGTGAGCTGCTGTGGGACTCCACTTTGGCTGGGGACCACTGAGACAGCAAAGCAGAGCCCAGGAGTTAGAGGGAGCAAGGGCAGGCCAAGCAAACCACCATATTAACCAAAGTAAGCAATGCAGGTGTGCACAGGAGTGGGAAAGGACTTCACACTACCAAAGATGCTCTCTGGCTTAGCACTACTTCATGGTACTCATGCTACAGTGCCTTACAGCCTCTTGTATAAAATATATCAGAAGGCCCTAGAACAGGATGGCCACATACTTGGTTCTGAATGTCTTAAAATGGGGAAGAAGCTTATCAGAAAGATTCTTGACCTCCAGACATTTTAAGGAGCACAGCTAATACTTGACACAAACTTTTCATAGCACATGGAGGATCACATTTAACTACTGGAAATGACTGCAATCTGACATAAATATCTCTGCAGTACAGAAGACTCAAATTACAGTAAAATTTACACTTTTGTGTATATAGGTGGGTATAGGGGGTTTATTTTATAATACTGAGTCTCTTCCTAATGCCCAGGCCATCACACACAGCTTATGTCAAAGGGTTTCTGAAAGAAATGTTGACCCAGGGAATATAAAGCAGATTATTTCATATACTGTACTATGCTGAAAGTGACATGATTTATATAAAAAAAAAATCTAAGGTCTCACTTCTGGCGGTGGATGAGATGCATATGAACTTGCCAAGGATGGAGAAAGATATTTACTGGAATGATTCCTCTGCTCGGCCTCCCTACACAAAAGCAGCTGCTGATTACTGTATTCCTTCATTTCTTGGATCAACTATTGAAATGGGGTGAGTGGTACTAAGGTCCTTAATGCCATCAGAAAGATCACCACCTCTACAGCCCACACTGATTGACAGATAGTCAGCGCAGGCTGTGACGATACTGCAAGCAGGGGAGATGGAAATGGAAAGTGATATTAGGAGGGAGTAGACAGGCTGGTGTTGGTGGGATGATGTCTCCAGTGGTCCATGTGTACATACAAATTGTGCACACACAGCTAAACTGTATAATTAGTAAATAGAGCGTGTTGCAGGGAGAGTTTATTGACAGTCTCTGAGCACTGGATGGCACCTGAAGACAGTGCTGACTTTTCTTAATAATACTTTCTTTACTACAGCTGCTTCATACACCCCCAGTTAGCAAAATAGCTATTCCTTTGCTTATTTAGTTATCAAATTACAGCTAAAATCAGTCCAGATTTTTGTGAAGATCCACAAAAAATCATCTTAAATGTTGTATGACTTTTCACTGACTAATAATCTGGGCATGCAAGTTGGAGCGGTCAGATTTTGTGAAGGGATGAAGAGGGTTTATTTCCAGAGATCAACATAAGAACCATTGTTACAAAGAAACATACAGAGGATAAAGGATTGCCCCCTGTTGTTGGGATCTATTAGAGCAATCAGTGATAGGCCAGTTGGTTTAGAAGCTGTTACTTTAAATACTTGTGACACACTGTAATATAGACAGGTCAGTAAGTGTAAATCCTGTCATGACTGAACAAATACCAGGCAAGATGTTCTTATCTGCAAATCTTTTCTAAAACTTTGCAGTAGCCATTTTGTTAACTTTAAAAATTATCTCAAGATGTTTACAATTTTCCCATCATTTCCCGCCTTTATCAAAATAAAAGGTGCTTAATTTTTTTGTTTCATTTGGCCTCAAAATTGCTGGTTTCTCATTTTTATTCCTCTTATTTTTTCATTTTGCATGCATTCTACTACAAAGGACAATGTGTTTATATGAGTTCCTCTTATTACAATCAGCCTCTTCAGAATTATTTACTTCTGGAAAAACTATAAAATGCCAAAGAGTAAAGTAAAGAACAACATTAAAAAAGTAAAGAAGAAAAACTCATAGAATATAATTTATTTTACTGCAATTGCTAGGGGGGAAAGGTGGCAAAGAAGAAACATTATTAAGTCTGCAAACAATCTTTTTAATAAGAAGGACTTCTCACAAAATATGAAGGAAGGAGCGAATAAAAATAGATCCCTGTTAGCCCTGTGAAATGCAAACAGCTCTGATGTGTTCACTTTTTATTATTTTCTTATCTGAACTGTTTCTCTGTTTATATCTCTAAAAATAATGAGTAGTTCTTATGCAGACTTCAAAAACAAGTTCTAAAGATTCATCCAAGTCCAAAGCAAATATACAAAACTTGAGCCCAAATCCAAAGCCTTCTTCATTCACCTCAAGTAGACATCTGGAACAGGTTGCCCAAAGAGGTGGTAGATGTCCCATTCCTGGAAACATTCAAGATCAGGTTGGATGGGGCACTGAGCAAGCTGATCTAGTTGAAGCTGTCCCTGTTCATTGCAGGGAGGTTGGATTAGATGACCTCTAAAAGTCCCTTCCAACACAAACTATTCTATGATCTTCACAAATGCTGGATGAAATTCCTCTGTCCCTCCAGGGTAGTGTTGCCTCCCTGTGCTCCTTACCTTAGATTAGGCCCAAGCCCCTTTGCCATTCTTGCTCTTAGGACTGATAACTAGGACAGTTTGGCTTGTCTCCTGGGGTGCACTGAGTCAGTAATGTGTACTGAATTGACTGGCAGGTGCAGCAACAGTTGTTCTCCTGAACCACCAAGGCTGTGCAGGAGAAGAGCACCAGGTACAGGTGAGACTTTCAGACACACACATTATCATGCCCCAGAAGTGAGATTTGGCCATCTGAGTAATTCCAACATTTTTTGAAATTGTTGCACTCTGTTTCCAGCAGTAGCTTTTTCATTGCGTTTATTTTTGACCAAAGGATTCTCCTGAAAAAACTACAGCATCAAGCAGGACTTCCTTCTCCCCTTTCCCTCACTCTAAGCACAAGAGTAACCATGTGGAGCTGCCTCAAAGAGCTGCAGCCCAAATATGAAATGGTACCAGATGCTTGGCTGAACGCTCTCCCAGCCTGGTCCTCAGGAGAAGGGGCACCTGGATGTTGAGAGCTCTCTGTATGATCTGGCTGGTTCAAAGGCACAGGCACTATTTTCTGGCACTCTCACCCTTTTCACACTCTTTCTTACAGACACACTAGGGCCTTGGTTTCTATGCCTTCCTGCTGAGACAGCAGGATATATGTGCATAAAGACCTAATACTTCCTATACATAAGTGACACCTACTACCTGGCTTTATTTGGCAGGCTGGCTGATACCGAATTCCTCTATGGGGAAGAGTGGCCCTGGGAAGAGGAGAAACACCGAAGACAGTATTCAGTGTTAAGAAGAGTCAAGAGATTTCTCAGCGTCCATGAGAATCCTTCATACCCCACTCACCGGTCCTACAGTCGGCAGACAAGTGAGAATTCAGTGTTTTTCCCAGCAGATGAAACGGGACACATCAGACGGCTGCAGGAAATGCACAAAAGAGGGAGGCACTCTGCCTCGAGCTTCAAGAAGAAACATGAAGGAGTTGACAGAAGTAACAGACTTCATAATAGCCGAGACCTAGGACCCATAACTGAAACCTCAAGGAATGAGGCACAGTTTGGTGACAGCGACACCTCATCTGAGACAAACAAGCCAGTTCCTGAGGTCATCATCTCTGAAGCCGAGGACAATGCACTTGGCATGCTGGACAAAACAGATCTGCCAACAGAGCGCTCTGCAAGCGTGCCGGAAGAGAAACTCCAAAGGATCCTAGCCAAGGCAAATGTGACTCTTCTGAACCAACCTTTTTTCCCCCTGGAAATGACTACATACATCCCAAGCTCGGAAGTGCATCAGTCACTTCCTAGTGTGATAGGAGAGCCCAAACATGAGCCTCATGGTAGTAACATTGCTGGTCTTATAACGGATCATGAGAGAAACCTTCAGCGATGGAGTTTACCAAGCTTCCATAGTCCTAGTACAGCACCTAGTACAGCTGACAGTGCACCACCTTTAGCAGATTCCAGGACAACTTCACAACAGAAGACCTTCAGTGATGGAAACAATGTTACTTCTGCTGCTGCACCAGAGATGTTTGAGATGCAGCACTTATGGGAAAACATGGACAGTAAAGAAACAGCCATAGTAGAATTTTCTAATGAGGAAAGTGAAAGAAAACTTTGACCATGTTTCCTCTGGGTTTGACTGAACTTCTTGTCTTCTCTTGAACATAGTTCTCATACCGATTTGCTGAAAGTGCAGAAGGGCAGACTTGATGCTCAGACAAGTCCTGAGCAAGATCCAACAGAGGATTTGAGACCTAAATAAGAGGCATTGTGGTGACATACTTTAAGCCACTTGGTCGTTAGCTTGAAACCCATGACCTTGTGGGGAAAACATTTACAAGGAGAACTGGGAGCCCCAGGGGTGGATGCAAACCATCAGTGCACAGGACAGCAAGCTGCGTAGGCTCAACTAGAGGAAACACTAAGGTTATCAGAAGAGCGGAGATGGTTCTGTCCACTTTGGATCCACACTGAACACTGCTGCCTTTGTCCACTCCATCAGGTTCAAGTCCATGACATCCTTGTAAGACCCATGAAGACTTTTGTTTTCTATTCGAGTGGCTCAAAGGCGAGGTGTGGGCTCAATTCTCTCCTCAGCTTGGAGAGATTCAGCCCACCGTCTCTTACTGCCTGGAGGAACACTTGAAAAATCAAGCTCCTCATTTGTGTAAGACAATAGCCTGCCCCGCTCTTGCTGAAGCTATGCCACTGGAAAAATAAAAGGATTAAATGTTTAAGTTCATTAAGAAAAATGGAAGAGGCAAAACAGGGCATGGGAAGTCTCAGTCTTAGTCTTTGCTCCCTGAAGCACGTATGTGGCATATCCAGTGGCTGGTTTATCGTAAAATGAGGCTCCCAGGTGGCCTCTCTCATGATGACAGGGCTGTGGCACCCTCTCAAGAGGTGGTGGAGCTGCAGAGGCAACTGAGCTTAGAGCTCCAGTCTTGTGGAGATCTTCAGCTGGAAGTGCACAGGCTACAATCATCCCAGGCAGACAATAAAATGGCCCAGGACCACTAGCAAAATTGCTTTCCACTCCCTTCATCTGCCCCCTTCCCATGCTTACAGACACACCATACACATTCTCCATTAATCCAAATCTGCGTCAGCATTAGGTGGCTCCTGCTGCTCCAGGGGTGGCCAAGCCACCTCCCTAAACCTCCTGGTAATGACCTGGCCTTTCAGCTGTCACTCCTGCAAGATGTCTCAAAGCAGGCTAGGAAAGCAGCAGCAGCTCCTTGCTTTTAGCTCTTTATCCACATTTACAAAAACACAGTCTGGAGCATGTCACCAGCATTCTCCCATGAGTAAGTATCCAAGTAGATGGTCTCCCTGGAAAAGGGGGATACCAGATAGCTCAAGGGATGGAAAGAACAGAGAGAAGGGGAGACACAGAAAATTACGGGTCTGCAACAGCCAGCAAAAGCAGTATGGACTGTACGGACAGCAAGTCCACTCAGCTCTCTTACCCAGAAGGTTGCACTTCAGACAATAAACCAGGATCTCTGCCAGGGTAACTGTAGCCTCAGTGGCTTTGGGGAGTCCTTAGGACTCCCTGAAGCTGGGAAGGAGCTCCTGCTTTTCTGGACCACAACTTAGGTGAGGAGCCCTTCCAGCAGGCTATCACATACAGCAGGACTCTGCTTTCTCATCTGGGTAGTCTTTGAACAAAAATCAACTACCCTCCTGTAGTAAGCCAGCGTTCTGTTCTCAACCTCCCACTTCTACTTCTTCCAGCACTATTTCAGTCTGGGAATTGGATCCTGCAAGTGTGCAATAGGCAGAGTATGAGCAGAGCCACCCTTTCAAATCCTTCAAAGACACTTGAAAAAGCACATGTATCCTGATCAGTTTAGGAAGCAGAGGACACTTGGCCCAAGGAAGAGCTGTTTAAACTCAGATTATGTGAATTCTAGGTATGCAGAAAAGCCAAGCACAGATTTCCCAGGCACCTTCGGAGGTACTTCTTCACACCATGAGATGAGGTGACACTGGCGTCTGACAGCAGCTTAATGCAGTTTAATCACACTTTGGAGTGAGGCGTTCTGGTGCAACCTCACCCTTGCCACTACACAAGTCCTCAGGCAAATGAAGTTACTATGTTCAGGTTTGACCAACAAAATGAGGAACTCTGTGAACTGAAATTATGTTGAAATAAACAGCATCTTAGCCTAGCAGTCCAATTTTCTGAGCGGTCCTTCCTAGGCAATACTCAGCGCTGGAAGCATTGCCTCTTTCCTCCTGATTCCCTGTTTCTTCTTGTAGCTGAAGCCGCACTTTTCTATGCAGTATTTTCTCAGTTTAATTACATCTGCAACTGTCAAGGAAGAACTTTATTTACCAATGAGGTTAACTTCAACAAATGATAAATTTGAAGCATAAACAATACATTTTAAGGATACCCAGACAGCTCCAGCAGCACAGCTAGAAACAAAGTAACTGCTGCTCTCCTCTGTAGCACTTTGTTCAAGTCAGGAAAGCAATACAAGTTTCTGGGAAGTTTGGCCATACCCAGTTTGGCTGTGCATGTATAGGAAGGCTTTTCAGCAGCTGCGAAGAAAGTCTGGCCCATTATCAGGCTTTCTCCTTACAGTACATAAGGCAGAGGAACAGTGCTTCCCACTGCAAGGGAATTTAAGCCAAAAATTAGAGATGACTGTCAAGTGTCCACAATGAATCTGCACTGAGAGTCCAGTCCCATCACACCTCTTCACTAATTCTTCACATAGCTTCCACCAGGGTTTAAGGTGTTGGAGGAAAGTGCTCTTCCTCCTCAACCCAGACATCTGCATGTTTCATCCCAGCACTGCTAAGCATGAAAAAGCCTTCCCAGCTTCTCATCATCCAGCTCTGCTCATCTCCCATCATCTTCTCAGCCTGGTCACTGCCTAGGATGCACACTGCTGCTTTCAACCAGGACATTATACATTTCATTATACATCAGCAATGGTTTTACTGCCTCTCCCACTCACTCTGCCAGCACTCCCTGTTTTCATTCTTTGATGGAGGCTCAGGGTGGCCACACAGCAGCCATTAGACAGATAAAAGCTTCAGTCCTACGGATGTGACTACTAGACATGTAGACGTGTGTTAAATTAGGAATGACAGCTCTGAAGTTACACAGTACAATCTGCAATAAGCAACTAGCATTTCACACAGTGGACCAGCTCCAAGTTAGCTATAATATTGTGCTCATTGCTTGTAAAGAAGCTAATGCCGGGATGAGTTACCAGAAAAATTTCTTCTCCTCATTTAGTATGTTATCTCACTTTTGCAAACATCTGTGGACTCTGATTTGTACTACATTATCTTTTTGGATTATGTGCTCTCTTTTCTTGGTAAACTATTTGCCTTAGCATGGTAAATGGATTCTTTTAGCAGACCCAACAATCTACAATTCATGTTCACAGGTATAAGCAATGTTGAATTACTGCATGAATAAAGGCACTTTGAGAAACACCATCATCTTGATTGTATTGAACTCTCAAGAACCATTTCTGACAAAGGTTTGACCTACCATGCAAGTCAACTTGATGTCTACCAGGAACAATGACACATTACAAAAGTTGGCAAAGCTAGAAAAGGAGAGAACAGGGCCAGGTTAGGTCAGAGCAGCAGCTTGCTCCTATCAAATGGTGTTAATCTCGAGCAGGATCAGATATAGCAGAACAAAGAGAGGGCCAGTCCCTCTACATGATGCCTGATTTTCCACTTATTTCTAGGTTGTGTTCACACTCTGCACTGAAATTCATGGAGCCAAGACGTCAGTGCTGGGACTGATTGGTTGCAGAGACATGTCCCAACAACCTTAAAACCTTTGCCATAAATAACCGATTTCTGACTGCAAGCTCATGTTTGAGGAATATATAAGTATTTTAGAAATAATGGAAATGTATCGGAGTGTTAAGTCTGCTGCATAGTAGAGAAAACAAAAATACCCTGCTACTGTAAATGAGGGATAGAGCTTTATAGATGTTTGTTTGTCTTGGTTTATGACCAAACAAATGACATTTTCTAGATAAATAAGTTAGCTCATATAAGTTATCCATTCTTAAACAGTGATAAGGACAAAGGGGAATCAAGGCAAGATTGCCCTAAAATACATGATAACTTCACACAGCTCAGTCTTGTCTGCAGAAAGAGACAGCTGGCAGCAAGGTCTTCTTTGCTGGAGGTTAATAGCCTGGATGCCAAATGTGTAACACAATGTGGCTGCAAATAGAGAGTCATGAAAACAGGCACAGGAGAGTATTTCATACTGGAAGGCAAGATCAGTATGTCAGAGATACCTACAGGCAAACTGTCTTGCTTTAGTAATACTTATTGAGTGTTACAACTGAAGCCTCAAAATCTAAGGGGTTGTGATCATAATGCTGCCAAGGCCAGCAATGGGTGTTGGCTTTAGTCTGTGCTAAGCACATCCAGGCAGATGGTAGCAGCAAAGCCCTGGGGGCCACAACCCCCTGTCCCAGCAATGCCACCATGGGGCCACTCTCCAGCTCCCCATGGTTCTGCCCTACTGGGGAGGTGCCTAGTGCACAGGGCTGGGGCTGCGGACATTTTTTGGGTTTAGGAAGACATATGCCAACATATCACATCTTTCCACTCCAGAACACAGAGCAATATGAATTTTCAATTGCTGTTACACCTTCTCCTCCCCTTCCTCTCCAGCACTGGAACCACTGAAAAAAATATAAAACGTAGCTGTAACAGCACTAGGACCAAAGCAGATTTTTCTTGTTTAAGTTTTATTCATGTGTAGTGGTGCAGTATCAGTTTTAGCAATCCCAACAAATGCTCCAATGGGTATGATTTTGGTGAATCTTCTTTTGCCAAATCCGTGCAGCTGCCTGTGGCTGTTTCATCTGAAACAGTTGCCAAGGCTGACAAGAGGTGGTTGAGCAAGAAGCAGTAGATGTCTAGTGCTGGTGCACATCTGTGGTGGAGGGAGGGAACTGTGCTATGCCTTTGCATTGGCTTCGATCTGGGTTTTGTAGTGTGAATAGATGCAGCTCCAGCTGCTCCCACCACCAAGGGGCAGAGATGTCAGATGCTAAAAGCAGCATCTGACCTAAGGTATGTATGTTAAATGCTGAGACCCAAAAGAGGAATAGAAAAATATCCATCAATAATGATCTTAAGGGAAAAAGGAGGCTTGAGTGATGGTGTAAGGAGCAGGAAATTGTGTGCAAGGAACAGTAGTGAAAATTAGTGGTCACACAGGCAACAGTCAAATTCCCCTTTATATAAGCTGGTTGGAGTAGGATAATTTAAAGAGAATTTCCTTGGCACTAAGGAAACAAAGTTAAGCAGAACCCAAACCATGGAAAATGATGAGGAAAAAGAAAGCTGTAGGAAATGAGGTGGAAACTAGCAAACAAGAAGAAAAAAAGGATAGCCAGACCAGGCAGGACTGAGATTAGTTTCCCCCACTCGTAACCGCTATCTTGTCAGACTGGCATTGTTCAGCATTTTTTTCTTCCTGATCTTTTGCAAATCTGAATGCTGAGCTTTTCTGCTTTATCCTGAGAGCTGCACTGTCCATTAGTTACTCAGGAAATATTGTTTCTTGGTTATAAACATATAGATATTGAACCAAACTATATAATTTAGGACAAAGATCACTGCAAAGTCCCTAAAACCTGGAGGGGGACAACACAGCATGCATTTAGATCCAAAGTTTCAGTAAAATCCCTACTTCACACAGTATTGAAGATCATTACATTAACATTTAAGACAGAATAGATGCTATTATGACTCAGTAGTAATCATTCCTGTGAACAGCTTTTGCAAATCCCACTCTGTCATTCCCACGGTCAAAAATGCAGTAAAATGCAGACATGAAGACATCTCCTAAAATCCATAGTGGGCCAGTGCGAGTGGGGATGTCGAGAGACTGAAAGCCACTCATGCAGAAGGTTTGGTCGTCAATAGACTCCTGAAAGGGAAAGCACGTGTCCTTGCAGCAGCCTGCTCCAGCCCCAGCTCGGGAAGCAAGGAATAGGGAGTAGGAGGCTGCAGATACACACCTTTAGGATGTATTGTTCTGCTGTCAGCTTGTACTCGTGGTGTCCGATCGTGAAACTTATGTGAGGCAGGCTGGACAATCTTCTGCAGTCTACAAGAAACTGTATGCAATGCACTGATTGAGATGAGATCAGTTTGTCTTATTTTAATTATTGCCCTTCGAATTCAAGAGTTTTGCAGCAGGTAATGGTGAATTTACTACAGAGAAACAGCATCAGGCTGACTTATAGCCCAAGACTGCCCTCCGGTTTTCCAGTTCCTGTACTTGGTCAAACCAGCCTAGCAGCCCAAACCACTGCACCAAAGCCCCTAGGGAGCCAGGGCTGATGAAAATCCTTGGAAATCCCAAAGGGAAGGAGGTGAAGGGGGACTCTGATGTCCTGCCTGCACAACTCAGAAAGAAAACTGAGTGTGTGATCCCCAGCAAGTCTACATTAGCAAGGTCTGCTGAGCAAAAGTCCACCAACACTCTGGCCTTGACCGGCTGGAGGGAGCTGCCTCCAGCCACGCAGGAAGCACCCTATGGCTGCAGCTCATCACACGTCCTCCTGTAACACCATCATTTTAGGGAAAATATAAGCTAGGGAGGAATACAGCACTTTATACTTATACTCTGCCTTAGAGTAGAATTTAAAGAGTAGAAGGACTAAATTCTGGCATGGTCATTAATTTCCATAAATAATACATTCACTTACAGTAACACAGAAGATAATTTCCTGGCCTTTCTAGTTATTTCATTAAATAACTGGTGTGTTAAATGGTCCTGCAGAATGCTCCAAGTCTCAAAGGGATCGTTGCTATAAGCTGTAGTGTTTAAAGTCATTGTTTTAGAGGCTTCCTTGAAGGAAAAATCTGCTCTTTGCTGTTTTTCAATCTGCTTTATGAAATCATAACCCTTAATCTTGTGTACACTTCCCAGGTGTCATGCCATTAGAACAAAATAAACCATGGCATACAGAGGACAAGGGTAAAAAATGCCAGTATAATGGTTTGCAGGATACAGGAAGCAAGACATAATTCTTTCACATACAGAAAAAATTAATCTTTGCTGGAAAGAGATGAAAGTTCTCATAAAATCACTGATGAATGCTCTCATTTTTACTGGGATAAATTTGAGCCAATTTACTCTGTCTGTCTGTGATTGCTAAAAGATCAGTCATAGAAAGTCTTATTTTCAGGATACTTTTTTGCAGAGTCTGAGATGCCAGCTGTGTTCTTATGTGTGCCAGCACTGGAGTATATAAACTTATACTGCAATGACCTGTTCCTTGTTTATATTATGCTAGTATAAGTACATTGGAAATACATATTTTATCCATATTCATTAGTGTGTACTAATATAAAAACAACTTACTATCAAAGCATACTCTTTGGCATGTGTCTCAAAATTTGAACAAAATCAAAATTAAAGGTTTAATTGAGAAAGAATCAGGAGTTTCAGGAATCACACATATGTCATTAGAGTCCTCCTATTAAAAAATGAGGTGGATTAAGAGTCCACTTTCATCTTTGCTCTTTGCCCAGTGCACTGGGCAACTGTAATACTCTTAATTTTCTTCTGAGAGCATTTTTGGGTCAGGATAAAGACAAATGCAAAGTTAACAGAACCCGTATGGGGCAGTTTTACTTGGGGCACTGGCGCTGTGGCAACGTGCTAGTGATCTATGGGAGTCAGCCAAGGGCCAGCAATAAGGCACAGTAGAAGTAAGCTACCCTTTCCCTGGAGGCAGGGATAGGAAAGAGTGGTGGGAAGCGTCAGCAAGGCGGATGCAGGAGAGAGCAGCAGGTAAAGAGGAAGACAGCAAGGGGTAAGAGGAATAATGTTCAGGAGGAAGAATAAGAGACAGCAAGTCTTGTCCTGCACCCTGTGACTCATCTGCCAGGAGCCACTGTTGTGAGTGACACTGATGTGCACCCCTCCCAGGAGCCCTGCATGACACCACCTGCTCCATGGCAAGATGACAATGAGAGGTCTTGCCAGTGAAGCCACAGTTGGGCTGTCATTAAAATACCATTCCCTTTCCATTTGATGCTGAGGTGGCTGGTCATCAGCACCAACCCCCTCCTGTCTTGGGAGAGCCAACAGCTATAACTGCAGACATTGAAAATCCTCTGATCTCCCAAAAAAAATTATCTCTCATGCAGAGTATAGATCGATTCCTCAAACAAATGTACTCCCTATTTCCTTACATACCAGTTCTGAGTATGGTAGAAGAGGTGACTGTCTGGGGGGAGGCCTGGGGCAGTAAGGCAGATAGGTCAAAAACAGATTGGCTCTGAGTTCAGTGCTATTCTGGAAACAAGGCTTTCGTTGAGACCTTTCTAACCAATTATTTTGATTACTGTCTCACCCTATAAGCTCTTTGCACCAAATACCAGTTTCCCTTCCCATCTGGCTGTTTTCTGTCTGTACAGTTTTTACCTCTCCAGTATTTGATGGACTTGCCCCGATATACTCCTGTAATCGCCTGATTTGTGAAGAGGGTCCAGTGATAAGAGAAGTGCCTGAGTCAACGATGGCTTCACAGCCATGGGAGCAAAATGCCACCCGGCCCTGGATCTTTATACTGCAAGTGAAAAACAAAGCATCTTTAAGCAAATGACATATGCACTGTGACTGAAACATCATACTATTGCTAGCTAAAGTACCAGAGTACAGACTGAAGTTACTCCAAGGTAAAAGTGACAGGGTAAGAGGAAATGGCCTCAAGTTGCACCAAGGTAGGTTTAGATTGGATATTAGGAAAAACTTCATAGAAAGGGTTGTAAAGCACTGAAACAGGCTGCTCAGTGAAGTGGTAGAGTCACCATCCCTGAAAGTGTTAAAAAGACATGTGGATATGGCACTTGAGGACATGGTTTAGCGTTGCACATGGTGGTGGTGCTAGGTTGACAGTTGGACTTGACAATCTTTGAGGTCTTTTCCAACCTTAACAATTAAAACTAGCTGCCAAGCTTTGCTAAAGACAAGAATGTCTGTGGATCCACTTTTCTCTCTTGGGACTCCTAATCACTAATCATTTGCTGCCTGCTGACGAATTTGTCCTCACCCACAGATATGTATTCTCATCAATTTAGGCAGCATGCTAGAGGAAGAACAAAGGAACACTGACTGCTTGGACCAAAGTTAGCAGGAAAGATGAGAGTAGGACCCAGAGCTGGGTTCAGTTTGTGGGTGCCTTAACCTCTTAACAGCTAAAACATACTAATATGTTCTCTCAGAAACCAGTCACCCATGTCACAGCAGATTTAGAGAGCTAACAAACCCCAGTCTCATCCTATTGTACCCACTCTTTGAGAGGCACAAGGGTAAAACACTGCAGCTGAGTCCTCTGCATCTGCATCACTAGGTGTTTCTGTCTCTGCAGGTTTTACATGGGGAGGCAGATTTCACCAGGTCTTTCATACATACATACATACATACACGTATACATACTTGTTCACATGTATTTGCCAGTAGCTTTTCTCAGTGACTGGGACCCAGTGGATTGAACCTTTGTAGAGAGAATGGTCTATTCCCCCTAGAATCAACTCACCACCATTCTCAGTGTCATCTCCTCTGAAAGCAGAAGACAAGGTAACACAGACATGGGAGTGTGCCAGCATGCATGAGATTGCTCTTAAAAAGCAAAAGACAAATCACATCCCTTTCTAAATTCAGATATGGACGGCTGAAAGGGATTATTCCTAAATTATCAGTGCATATGTCCCAAACAACATCTGAGAAGACTAAGAAGACATCTGAGTAGGTTGCCAAGGTAGGTATCAGGAGCAGGTTGAGACAGTTGCTACTCTCACCTCAAAATAAACACTAGAGAAATTGGTGAAGTTGTGGCTAGGTCCAGAGTAGGGAACAACTTTTTTCTGGAATGTGACTACTTGGGTGTAGGACAGCATTTCTGTTCATCTTCATGGGCCAGAAGGAAACCTCTGGCAATAGACATAGTGAGTCTGAGCTGGAAGTTTTTCTTTTCTTTATGACCAGCTCAACAAGAATAAATCTATCCAAAAAGTCATGGTCCTCCCCATAACACTTTTTCTTTTTATGCCATATTTTTCAGTGTCAAATTGGGAAAAAAAACCAACACTGAGAACCAAAAAAATGGGGGAATTTACTTTCTGGAGTTGAAGCTTTATACAGAGGCACAGTTGTTTCTATCAACAATTAAAATAAATTTACTTCTTTTTTGGCAGTGCCATTTTAAAGACTGACCTTTTCAGATAGAAAGAGAAGACCGGCTCCTCTACCAAGTGCTGGTTCATGATGCTGTCAAACACAGGCAGAGCATTGCCCACTGCTAAGGAGGGGTAGCCTAAGCCCAACACGCCATCAAAATGGGCAAGGACAAAAGTTGTTCCTGGCTCAAACACTGACTCGCCAAAGTCTTGTCCCTTGATGGAGATGTTACTTATCTGTTTGGTTCAAAAGAAAATAAATAAATTAAAAAAATATATAAGAACTTTGAAAGTAATGACACCATCTATTACAAGAAATTAGCCACATTTCAGATCCATATCAATGGATTAATTCAGTTTATAAAACCTGGTTATCCTTGTGTGATTTGCATCAATATAACAGGTGTCCATTTGGCAGGTAGGCTGCACCAATTCCTTAGAACGCCTTACTTTTCAGGCTGCTTGTTCATAAACCCAGAACACACAAAGACCCAAGAAGACAAGCAGAAATGAAAATAAAATCTTAGGGATTTGTCTTGATAACCCAAAGCTGGAGCAACACCCACACCTCTCAGTACATTGCTAGGTGGGACCTCACCCTACCCTTGCCTAAACCAGGAAAGGTTTTCAAGAGCAAGGCCAGTATCTGAACTGTCTGAAAACAGTTGACCTGGAGGCTGACACCCATTTTAGGTGGATGCTCACCTGCAGCGTGTCTTTGCCAGCAATGCCCAGAAGCTGTCCCGAGCCGTACTGCAAGGAGAAGGCTTCCCCTCCGTGCTCATATGAATCCGACTTGAAGGACTTAAATTTCTGGTGCACCCCTACATGAAACAAATTATATCTTTGCACTGAGGGAAGGTCCCAGCAATGAACCTGCTCCCCAGTGCAGAACCAGATGAGATTTTTACTTCTCTTATGAGAAAAGTATCTATAGAAATACTGCAGGCACCTCAGTTCCCCTGCAGGGCACACCAGTTTTTCTGTACCTGAGAGGTTATTTTGCATTTTAAAGACAAATTAAAACAAAAATAGGCATTTCCACCAGTTCTGGCAGCTCTCCCAGGTCTATTTTCATGCCTTTTACATCAGGCACCTTGTGGTCTGGAAGGACAGCTGGCAGCTGCAGCCGGCACCTGTCGTGGCTGCAGGATGACATGAGGGGCAGAGACAGAGGAGAAAACTGGGGAGAGGAGACCAGCCCTAAGGGATGCTCCAAATCATTCCCTTCCAAATCCCTGCTGCAGGCAAGCTCCTTGGGAAAAGAGAAGTGGTCAAAGTATCCAAGCAAGACATGAGGAGTACAAGGGAGAATAATGTTTCTTACTGCACGCCTCACTGATGCAATAAGCAGAAGGGACCCAAAAATTGGAGGAACCGGTGTCAAACACGACGGTGAACCTCTGTGGGGGCGTGCCGACATTCACCACTCCGTAGTACTGCGCCTGGGGGAGGAACAGCCCCGTCAGCTCCCAGCTGCCTCCACGGAGCTATTCCTGGGGAAGAAGCATACTTGGGAGCATCACACAGTGTTTTCTCAGGGGAGTCTGTGCAATTTCATTTAAATGTAAATGCACACCACAGGCAAGTGTGTCTGGTTCCATGGGTGCCTCAGGTAGCAGATTTCACTCCAGCTGAATGCGCAATGGTGAGGCATTTTTAAAGCCTTTTAAGCAAATATTCAGTTGAGTCAACAAACCCTCTTGCACCAGTTTCAGAGGTGGCAAGGTCAACCCCAAGACGAAGCTCTCACATGACCATACAGTCTTTCAGGTTGTTCCTTACTGATGTCAGTAAGAAATCAGTGTTGCAAAGTCAGCACAATCTGACTCTGCTGGCTTCAGAGGGCTCTGACCGGTGGCACAAACACTGTCATATGTGGCTAGCCTTTTTCCCTTGTAATTAGCATAGCTAGTAAAAAAAGTATTGTGTTGCACAAACTGTTCCTAATGTACTGAACAAAGTTCATCCAGCGGATGAAGAAACCACTGACCATCCCTGGATACCAATTGAGACTGAGATAATCTGTGAACACGTGAATGATGGAGTGCAGTGCTTATCCACATCCCGTATACAAGTGTTTAAGTGCTCCTATCTGGCCCTGGAAGAGCACTTCAGCATTAAGAGACCTATTTTTAGGAAGAGGCATTTCTGGAATTCAACCACAGATAGAAAAGCAATAGCTAGTGCCAAGCTTTGCGCAGTAATACAAATATTTGAATATGTACCTTCAAGTGCATACTTCTTAATTAATACACTGAAGTTTCTGACCCTGTAATTTATGATCTGAATGAGATAATCTTGAAAAGGCAAGCAAGCATGCCATTTAAGAGAATATCCAGTTATATAGCAGAATTTTATTTCCTCTTGTATTAAACCTTTATCAATGAATCTGTAAATTGAGGCAGCTCTAAGGGATGTTCATGAAAAAACCAAACAACAAAAACCAACCAACCAAAATACCAACCAGAAAAACCACAAACACACTGCAAAACCACCACAAAACTGTTCCTGGTGCTACATGGGTATGCTAGGGAAGGGGGGTTTGCTTCATCGTTTTGGAATTTATCCCTCTTTGAAATAAGCTTTAAAGCAGACTGAAATGTTTGTTCTTCTTCACATAGGTATTTCTTTAAGGCCCTCAAGTGTCAGAAGTTCTTGCTGAACGAATTTGGCCTTCCCTTCCATTCTGTTCCCTATTCAGATGCAGCCTTTACAACACTTCTGCAACTTAGTTTTCCTTTAGATAAGCACAACACAAGAACCAAGTAAAACAGAAAACAGAGACTATTCAAACGGACAAAATGCTAAACCCAGGAAAGATACCTTACAAAATGGTTGACCTGCTGACTTGCCTGCCTGAGATCCAATGAACCTCATATATTTTCTTTTTAAGTTTAGATGGTAAATTCAGCCAGGTTAGTATGAGGCCCAGGTCAGTCTCCAGTATTTAATACACACTAAACTCCAGAGATAAAAGCAGAAAAATAAAAAACTCTACTTAGGTTTATTATCACTGACTCCACGTGATCAAATAAATGAGATTTGGGGGATATTTTTTTTATAACACACAAACATCCTAGTTTCTGATAAATAGAATACCACTAAGTGAAGAAATCAGATTCTGCTACCAAAAACCTGATAGTTACACCAAGACTGATACAGGCAAACCCATTACAGGACTATCACTGCTAGACTACATCAGCTTTCTACCCAGGTCACAAGCTAACCTAGATCTAGATGTGCTTTATTTTGCAGACTGGTAAACTGATTTTTTATAATCTAATATTTATAGCATAGAGCAACAAGACATCTCAAGCCCTATAATTTCATTGAGAGACTAGATTTGAAATGTGCTGGGAAAAAATCTGCCTTCAGTAGAACAATGAGTCGTAATGATAGCATTACCAAAACTGTACTTACATTCATGTAATCATACAGCCTTTCTGAAGCAGTTCCTACTGATAAAGCAATATCTGCAGGGAAGCAATGCAGATATCTTCGGGCAAAAACATCAGGGTGGTGATTCCTCCAAAAGTCCTCTAATTCTCCCTTTTCTTTCAGCTGTTTCTTGATAGATTTGAATCGAATCAGGGGGATTCTATGCAAATAAAATAAACACACAAAAAAATAACTGGTTCTTCATTCTATAACTCTCATATACCCTTTTCTTTAAAAAATGTTTCTTTTTGGAGACGAGTAGCAATAGGTACAGGTCACCCTGGGAAGCCAGCTGACACATAATGCCAGATGTGTTTTCTTACCGTTCCATGGCCAGGATGAATGGGATGTAAACCACAGCCAACAGTATCACTCTCATGGTTCCAAGTGGCTCAGTCTGACATTCCTTTGCTCAGAAGTCCCTTTTTTATGGCCTGTTGTCAGCAGAGGGCCATTCGCCAGGTCAATCAATCGCAGGAGGTCAGTGCTTTGGCAGAAAACTGATTAATTTACCCTCAGATTAACCACTGGATTGTGCAAATAGTGATGCCCAGTGGAACTACTCAGGCACAGATAACCAGGGCACAGTCTAGACCAAACAGACATTTTCATAACAATCCTTAATGTCTTTTACATAAATATGATATATGGGATGAGTTTGGCTCCTCTTAGCATGGGAAAGAAGAAGTAGTCCAAGGACTTCATGTTTTTCAAGCTTGCTTTAGGGAGAAATCCTTCAGAAGTGTTCAACACAGAGAAAGAGGACATAACATATAACCATTCCCCTTTTGCATGGAGACATTTCAGCAGGGCTGAGCAGACAGACATTTGATGGGCTTGTGACAAGTCACCCCCTAACAGCTCATGTTTAATTCCCTATTTATGGGAGAACTCCAGTCTAAACATAAATTTGACTGCCACCCCAGAAAATGAGTCTTCAAAGTAAAAAACACAGCAGCCTGCAGCATACAGTAATAAACAGCTAGAAGCTTTGCACACCTTTCAGCAAGACATTTGGAAGGGCTCACTTTGATTCATTTTCTTGGGAGTTTCTTGAGGTTAGTGGCTCCCACCCCTGCTTGACACTTGGGTTCAAGTCAAGCCTTCAAAAAAATAATAGTGTCAAAAAGAGACTCTGAGCTGGCAGACTGCAACCCCAAACCTATTAGCTGCCTGGAAGAAAGCTCAGCACTGAGTCTGCAATTTACTTTCAAGACTTTTTGAATCTTTCCTCTGCACAAGAAAGTGCAGTAAGCAACCGCATACTGCAGCCTAGCATATATTAAAGCCAAATTTGAATAAACAGCCATTTTTGTTCAAAGTACTATGGTAGGAGGCTGGGAAAAGACGAACAATATTCTTTCCCCTGCAACACATCACTTATTAAAAGTAAACTGCTCACCATGTGAAGGTGAACTGGAACTAGGTAATCCTCCCAAAAGAGAGCAGATGCGCGACAGCACGGAGCTAAGAGTGAATATCAAGGATATAGAGGAGGCAGGAGTCATCATCTGCTCTAGCAACAGTGCTCCAGTCAAGAAAAAACAGCAGAAAAAACAAAACACATGGTGTTTGTGAGAAAAGACAGGGTCTAAATGCCTGTCAGAGACTTCAAAGAAATGCAATGCAAACCATTATCAGAATATCCTAAAGAAATTCTTAAAAATTGTTCCTTTTAATCTCTTCCCTTGTTATGTCAGACTAATTAAGAATGGGCATGAGAACCTCAAAATCACTAAGTTTAGAGCTCTATTCATTAGTCCCCTGGATTTTGAAATACATAGCTTGCTTTTTCTAATGCACCTCCAAAATTGTGAGGGCTAAACAAACTCAGCAAAGGCTGAGCATGGTGTCATCACACAGCTGTGTGCAGAGTTCTGGATCTGAAAAAGCACCAGCATCTCTATTATCATATTTTGTTTCAAAAAATAATAGAATCTCAAAGATGCATATTGATTTCTACTTTATTGTGATTTTTTTTTCAATTATCTAGCTCTGAGTAATGTTCCCCATTTCTTCTGGACTTGGGGATTTTACACAAGTTATCAGTGAACAACCACATTTTCTGTCTCACAGTCATCCCAGCCACTGAGCTGCAGGAGCTGGATGCTGGAAATGAGACTGGTCAGCAAAGATGTGGCCATTTGTGAACTTCCAGAAAGCAAAGGCATTTCTCAAGGAGACTCCACTGCCACCTGATGCACAGCAAGCCCTGGGGGAGGGCAGTGTCACTTTGATGAGAGTAAGACAATGTCTGTGCTGAACGCCTTTATCACTTGAACTTTTCCTCAAATGCCAAAATTGCTTCTGGGAAGTCATTAATGTTCATGTTGGAGGGCATCATGATAACTTTGAAGACATGAAGTGGCTTCCAAAACACCACCTGGGTCTACTGCCCAGGTGAGGAGACTGCCTTTGCCTTAGAGGCTCCATTGAGTCCTTGATTCTCAGAAAGAACATGATTGTTCACTTTACTGCAAATGTAGCCCTTTATTAATCCACATACGAAGGTTATTCTTTCCCAAATTCTCTGATTTCACAGTATGTTCCAAACAGACATTCATTTAGCTAACAGAGGTACAAAATACAGCAACAGAAGGTCATCATGACTTTTTTTTGATAAGCTGGAATAATGATTAAACTACAATCCAGAGGATCCCTAAGAAACTGTTATCTGCAGCTTAAAAGTTCCATTAAGTAGAAACAATTCAAGTAGAAAAAATATATCCCCATCTCTGTCTATAGACAGAGTACATTGTGAAGTTATTTGTCTATATACGGATTGTTGAGAAAAATATGCCTGCACTATATTATTAATATATTCGTACCTACACTTTCATGTTGTTCTGATTAGCAGGTTATCTGAAAAGATTTGTCTAAGGGTCATGTCTTCACCATGGATGTAAATTCATTATTATTTATGCAAATGCATTTGGTTTTCCACAGCTGTAACCTACAGTGCCTTAGGAGGAGGGACCCTTGCCTTTAGAAGGTGCCACAGCTACTTAGAAATGAAAACAAATACAACAACCCACTGAATGAGAATATTTTCTTAAATGTCAGATCACATTCCAGGGTAACTGCTTGGAAAAGGATGCCCTGCAAAATCCAGAAATTACACATTTCCCACAGTGGTCCTCTGACAGGACCACGTGACATTAGAGCAGTAAAGAAGGGACTAGTTGGAGATGTTTGTTCAGTGTGAACTGGCCCGTTGCTGCTGGGATGCCATGCACAGCACATCCTGCCTTCTGTCACCAGAGAGGGAATTTTCAGCACCTCTCTTCCACAGCACCACCACAGATGAATATGACATTATCTTTGTTCTCCAGGCTTGATACTCTGCCCAGCCTTTCTATCCATGCCTATTTTATGGCACTCAGGTCTCAGGACTCATTGTTCTCCATTCTGCTGCAATACTGGTTCCCAGATGCCCTCCCTGTTGTTCTCCTCCCAGAGGGAAGCCCTCCATACATTTCATAGCATCACTGCTGCATGGCATAGCCACTGATCTTGCAGGGAAAAGGCTAGTAAACATCCTATAGCCTATATCCAATTGATAGCTAAGACCTGATTTACATTTGAAAACAAGTGATAGTAGAGAGCTCTCTATTAGATTTGACTAGAGATCCAGAGGCCACCTTAACTGTTTGATATTGCCTTTTTCTCAATCTTCTGTTTGCTCTGCCTTTTGTTTTTCCAAGAGTGTGTGGCTTTCAGCAGTCACAGATTTTGGTAGTGTAGCACTTATACCCAGAAAACAACTGCAGACTGTTTGAAGAAAATTTTCTCCCATCCAAGGTTCATAGTACAGCCACAGCCAACAGAGGTAGGAGAATCATAGAATGGTTTGGGTTGGAAGGAATCTTAGATCATGTAGTCCCAGCCCCCCTGCCTTGGGCAGGGACACACATGAATCCCCAAGAAAGCCTAAAAGAGCAGCAGCTCAAGAAGTCAAACTACGCAGAGGTTCCTCCACATGGGAATGCTGCTCCTAGAAATCAGAGGTACTCCTGATCTGAATAGCAAAATGGGTCTTGATGAGAGAAGGAGAAGAACAGTTTACATTGTCACGTAACTTTTTAACATATTTATCTCACTCATAGCAAGAGAAAATCTTGATGGAATTAAATCCATGGGAGTTTCTTGACAAGTTTAGGTACAGACATGGGAACTGCAGTAGCATAGTAGAAAGGTATATGGAGAACAGCCTTGGCAGTTTGTGATAGCTCATTAAATAGGGATTGAGATAAGAAGTAAAACATAATGTAATGAAAAAGGCCAAGAGTGCCAGAGCCTATAATAAATACCATTAAATTAGGAATATAAATAGTAGAACAGCTCAAGATAGCAGTTTGCCAAGTATCTGTGTTAAAGTTTTAAGATAACTACTGGGTGGCAAGTTGCACTCTGAAACTATGTGGCACCTTGCAAAATAGATCCCTGAAAGTGCCACTTGTCTGGAAAGTCAGTCAGACTGGTATTTTAAACAATTTGATTATATCCGACATTTCTGCTGAAAGTTTCATAAAAGTTAAACATTTGAGTTTAAAAATTTGGCTTTCTGTGGAATTTACTTTATCAAGCCAACCCCCACTGCCCTTACTGGCCACACAGTGAGAGCAAGAGGTAGGAGCTGGGGCATTGGGGTGACTGGGGCAAAATCAGAGAACATTTACAGTGCGCAAGAAGAGGCAAGAAGGAATGTTTTTGGAGGCAGCGAGTGGGAGTGTGAGTGAGAGAGGGAGACCTGTCTATAATCCCCATCACCAAACACTCATTCAGTTATCAGAAATATTTCAGAGCCCTTGAGATTAACGGCTAGTGCCCTGTAAACAAAGCCTTATATTGGGAAGACAGAGTTACTGGCAGGCTAGTGCACAGCAGGAGAAAACCAAGGTGGGCCCCTGTCCCTCACAAGTCCCGGCCATCCCAAAACAAAATCCCAGGATGGGCAACAGTCTGAAAGCCATAGTTGCTTTTGTGCCCTCCAGGAAGTGCCAGAAGTACCTCCTAGAAGACCTAGAAGAGATGCCAGTGGATAAAATGGTGGATCTGAGTGGCAGGCAGCTGAGGCGGCTGCCTCTGCACATTTGCTCTTTTCGGGAACTGGTTAAGCTGTACCTGAGCGACAACAACCTGAACCATCTGCCCCCCGAGCTGGAGCAGCTGCAAAACCTGCAGATATTGGCACTGGACTTCAACAACTTCAAAGCGCTGCCCCTAGTTGTGTGCACACTGAAGCAGCTGTGCATTCTCTACCTGGGCAACAACAAGCTCTGCAGCCTGCCCCTTGAGCTGCGGCTCCTGCAGAACCTCAAGACCCTCTGGATCGAGTCCAACTGCCTGCAGTACCTGCCCGAGGTGGTGTGTGAGCTCAGCCTGCTGAAGACCCTGCACGCCGGCTCCAATGCACTGCGCACACTCCCTCCCCAGCTGCAGTGCCTGCAGGAGCTGCGCACCATCTGGCTGTCAGGCAACCTGCTCTCTGAGTTTCCTCCTGTGCTCCTGAACATGCCATTTCTGGAGGTCATCGACGTGGACCGCAATTCCATCCGGTTCTTCCCCAGCCTAGCTCACCTCCCTGGCCTGAAGCTGGTGATCTATGACCACAACCCCTGCAGGAATGCCCCCAAAGTGGCCAAAGGAGTGCGCAGGGTGGGGAGGTGGTCAGAGGAGACTCCTGAGCCCCGCAAGCGGTCCGGGGCAGTGATAGATATCACGCTTGACGAGAAACCCTTGCTACCTCCTGCCGCGAAGACCAAGCCAGAAGCCGAGCCCTGCTGATGCTCAACTTCCCATTCTGGCGAATGCGGCAGCGCACCCACACCACCGCCTGACCCCTACCTCTTCCTTGCGTGCTGGTGTCCAGCCACCACCACACCGCCTGGCTTGTCTTCAGGGGTAGGTACAGCGGCTTGGAGCTGTGTGACAGCAAAACTCTTGTACAGACATGCCCTTTCGCACAGCACCCCTAGAGCAGACTTATTCCTCCCTTTCCTCCTCCTCCCATGACGGGACCACTGAGTTCACGGTAGAGGTGAAGACTTAGTTTAGATGTTTTCCATGGGTGGATTGCATGGCACGTGCATGGACTTGCTGCTCTTCACCTATGGGCTCATTCTTCTCGCTTTCACCTTGCTGGTGTCTAAGCTCAGCTGGAAGCCACTGCTCAAGGTGATCACTCCTGAGAGCCACAGCTCTAAAGCAACCCACAGCATTTGTCTCAAATGACTTACCTGAAACGCAGCAACAGCTTGAAGATTCCCATGCCTGCCACACGGGAAGTGGCAGTGGAGCCCTCGCTGCACTATCAAGGAAACTGTACCCCACGTAGGTAACTGGGAGCTCTGCTCTTATCACTGCTGCCTTCTTCCTGCAAAATTTGCAACTTTGTTACTGTCAAGTAGCATTTCAGATGATGGTGAGGAAAGTAGAGACTTTGCTGCTAGTTTTTGTATCCAACAACACTGCCTGTAAGGGCAGCTGTACAGGACAAATTTTCGTGCAGTAGCAAAGAAGGAAATTGAAGTCTGATTAAAGCGGCAAAACCACAAAAGCAGCAAAGGTAAATTTGCATGAATAAAACCCAGGGCTAGGAGCCTGCCACTATAGGCCTGCACATAATCTGAAGCTGAGACAAACTTTACTCAGTTGATTTCAGCCGGGTATTTCTCCAGGTTGCAACTCTGACCAGTTTAGATGCCCTTCAAACTGCACTGAACTAACTTTTCTTTAAAGGAAACTTTGCTTTAATCTAATAATACAGAAATCTGGCTCAAAATGAAATTTTAAATTTTTGATTCTATTGAATTTAGTGAAAGACAGCTTTTGTAACGACTGGAGAGCCCTTGGTGGTGCTCTCTTCAAGTTGAGCTGCATCACCAGTGCAGCCTGTAGAAGGGGCAGTTGACTTTCAAGAAAAGGTTTGATTCCATGCCAGTTTGTAACTGTTTAATGTCATCTGCATGCCTGAAAAATTATTTGGAGATATACAGATTCTGCTAGCACTTGCTGTCTTGTTAAAGAAAGTCCAAATGTGGATTTGGCTGGCACCCATATAGTGTGCTACTAGTCAAATTAAATACAGTATATTAGCAGCTTACCAAGTTAAACCATACCTCTTTGGAATTAACAGAATTCTCTTTCCAACAATTCCTTCCTACAAAAGGAAAGCAGAAGAGTTTGGGGCTTTTTTAACATCCAAGGTCAATGATTTATTTCCTACAGAACTGACCCAGTACTGTGTTTATCTGAGGGGAGGGGGAGAAAGTGCTTTCACTGGTTTGTCAATGGTCTGTGTTTCACACAGCTCTCTCCAGACAGTATTGTCACTTCTGAAGAGCTGAAGAGAGTCTGTGTTGAGAGTTCAGGGGAGCATTCTGTAAGTAGATTCCCTTCACTTTAGGAAACCTAAGGGAGAAAAATGTTTGCACATGTACTTCCTCATTTCAAATTAATGTTTCTGCTTTGGCAGACTTGCCCTGATGTTTGCCAGGCACTGCATTACATGTGCAAGGGCCAGAAGAGTCACAACACCTGGTGAGCACCTCTGGGCTTCCAGAAACAGGGCCTCCACTTGCCTGTGCTTACAGTCATCACAAATCCATGTACAGACTGCTGTAGGCATCACAGACTTCCTTATGATCATGGATAAAGAAAGCAGCCCAGTTAAGAAACACGCTGCCTTTGCAGCAACCACTAGAATAGGAAAAAAAATATAAAGACAGGCTATAGCAGACATGAAAGGGGCGGTGTGTGTGAAGAGAATGCGAAGCAGCCTGAAACATTTTCCGCTAACTGCCCTCTATTATACATGTTTGTAGTCGTCCAGAGCCCAGTACTTCACAGTTAAACACTCAGACTGTTCGTGCAGAATGTTGCTCTCTCTCCCAAACCGCATCTTGCTCTCAACTCCCCTCAGCAGAACTCCTATCTACATAAAATTTGTGGTGTAAAAAGCTGTAAAATCACCTAGTTGTACTTCTGATCATTAGCTAAGGTTCCTCTTTTTTTATATAATGAAAGGAAGAGAAAAAGCTGAAGAGCAATATTCCAGGACCACGAGAAAAAAATACCATCTAACTTCAGAGCCTGTTTCAAGGATCCCAACTCAAAACCTATGCAGCCAAAACTGGAATACACCACTTAACGCACCAGGTCAACCCAAAACAGCAAGCCACAAGGGCCTAGTCTCTGCCTGAAGTGTCTGAGGACCAAGGATGTGCACTGCAGTTGTCCTAATGGAACTGCCCTTCCTGGTTCTACACAAAGAAACACAACTTCAGTGAATCAGAATTTTTTTTTATTTATTTTTTTTTATTTCTGTGTATTTTAAGTGGAACCTGGAGAGGAACAGAAGGAATAGGGTTGTATAAACCCCCTGTTTTACTTGAAAGTGAATTCTTCCCACAACACATGTAAGTTCCAGTAAGTTAAAACCAACTGAAGACAGTGCCATTGAAGGAGATCTGCTTGTCTCAAGCTTCTGTTCCATAACCTCACGAAAACTACATCATTAAAAAAAAAATTACTAGGTGAGATCTGGTCCACACATCCTCAGGTACCGAAGAAAATTTAACATGGGCGATGGTCTGGTACACGTTTTCTGGGGAGAAAAAGAAAAATCAGAAAATTCCCGCCCACGCTGATGTACACCAGCCCCTCCCCACCCACTCCTATTTTTAATCTTTAGCTGGTATTTTGTGTTCAGTGCCAGCTTTATCTCACAGCACAAAAGGCAGTATCACCTCACACCACCTGTGACCATGGCGGAAAAAACCTGTGATTCAATAAGCAAGTGCAAACTACCTGATAGCAGGTGGACATGGGATAACCCGCCCAAGAGCAGCAACTCTTCCCAAACTTTTTAACAAACGTGTTTTTGCTTAAGCTGCAGATTCTAGCTCAGAAGCAGCTGAGCATTCCATTACAATTGTTGCCAAAAGAAAAAGAAGAAAGCAGCATGATACATTACATTTTGGTCAGCTGGTTTTGCAGATGTTTCAGTGCTATATATGACAGGAGTAGCTGCTGATCTAAGATTAACTAGGCATTACTCAGGCACACCAATATAAGCTCACTGATGGCTCTAAAGGTCTGGTCATATTGCTAAAGCAATAAAATTATCAAATATGAACATTAGTATGTCAGATGTCAGGTTTCATTTCAAACAAAGCATTTTTAGAACAAGGTTTTTCTGCACTGTTACTCTTCCACAGAAGGAGGTTACTCTATACCACTGTAACTGACCATTCAGATGCTCAGATCATACCTTGGTGCTGCTTTAATGATGTCATCTACACGAAGAATCATTTCTGCTGCCTCAGCTGCACTCAGCAAAACTTGTCTCTTAACTTGGAAACTTTCTGTTACTCCCAGAGCTGCCATGTCTCCAATGATACCCTCTTTCATATCTGGAAGAAACACATTAAGAGGTTGTGGGGTTTCTTTTCTTAACTTGGCATTTTTTTACGGAAATTATAAGAAGGTGAGAGTATAGTAACTTACCTTCTCAAACAAACCATATTGATAGTAAGGGAAGTGTTAAATAAAGTCTTTCACCTCAAGGCTCCTGATTTAAGCCTAACGTTGCAATTACACACAAAAAATTAACGATGAAAACTGTATACACTACGAAGAGGAGACAAGATCCCGACAGGATTCTCAGCACTATTTCATTAGGTATATTAACTTCAGAGTTCTTCACTACAACTTTGTGGTGGTTGTTTTCTTTTTGGATTGATGGGGGAGGGGGGGACAGGGAGGAGGATGTGTTTCCTTGTGCTGGGTTTTCAGGTGCATTTAAAACAATGCTTTTCTTTTTAAGCTTCATGTAACTAGACTCAATGTAAGTAAGGAAAATGTTTTTTTAGAGGTGGAAACCATCCACTTCAAAAAGAAAGGTTTTCAATCTACTGTCAAAAGCCTGGTAGAATGATAAAGGACGCCTAAGGTCTGTGCAAAGCAAACAGAAATCAACCAACTCAGTTCTGGCTGAATATATGCGACAGACACATGTGATCAACCGTAATGAGCCTGATCAGCCTGCCAAACAGCAATTCAATCACAGAAGTAATACTGAGCCCCTTACCCAGTCCATAAGTAGTCTTCCCTTCACTGTGAGCAGCTCTGAGCTGAGCAACCAAATCAGCACTGTCATAGCCAGCATTATCAGCTATTATTGTTGGGATCTAAGAGGATAAACACAGGTTGTTTTTAATTAACGCACGGACTGATCCCTACTAAATATGAAACATACTTTGACATTACTAGTTTACAACTGAATTTCAAGAAGAGGCTTCGAAAACATGGCAGATGATCTATTGCAGTGATTAGAAGACAGGGAAAGAAAAAAACCAAACTACCTTTCTAAGGATTTTGTATAAGACCCTGTTGTAAGGAAAGTAGCAGAGAGGACAGAAGCATGTTAGCAGATTTGCCGGTTCATTTTACACGGACAAGGAAAAAAAAAGAATCTTGTCTTTCATCAAGTCAGACTACAACTGGAGAAATATTTTCATTTTCAGAACATAAGCCTACTGATAGGCATTAACCACCTGATCATTCCATTCACTGTTTCAGTGACAGCAGTGCAAACTTGCACATGCTGACTGAAGAAGTAACGTCAAGTGTTACCATGCTCTTGAATTTTATTTTCTTGGTAGAAATGTTTTCCTATAGTCTTTCATTTCCTAAGAAAGGTTTTCCCTAAAAATTTCCCTAAATAACAGGAAGGCAATTTGTTCTCAAATAGCACAATTCTATAAATGTTTCTTATGACACTCTTATTTCCTACTAAGATGCAATCTCTAATGCAAGCCTAGAAGTTTCTAGATAGTACTAGAGTATGAATACACCCAAATAGCTGTAGAGCACTAATGGAACAGAAGAGTTGCTCTTTTCTAAATCAGATGTCAACTAAATAAGATGAGATTTTTATGTGCTATTTCTGAAGCACTTTTAGCTTGCAGGTAAGAGGAGCAAAAACCAATTAGAGAAAGGCTAGCATATGAACATTCACCATACTGTAACATGTAGAACAATTAAAATACCAGTACTTTTTCTCTAAGACAGAAAACAACTTTTCCTCCTTTGTTCATCCAAGATGTGTTGCTAAACTTCATTTTTTATTCTAACAAACAAAATTTTTAAAGTGAAGCAACTATCTGATGTCATAAATTAGTATATTTTGTGAAACTTTGTCTCTTAATCCAGCAATCTGATTAAATAAACTCACCATTCGTAAAGCCTTAGCAAAGGACTCCATTGCAACAGACTCTTTGCCAGGTGTTCTGACAGCAAGTTCTGCAACAGCATTAGCCATCAGCATCTCTGAACAACCTATTTATTGAAGACACACAGATGTTACATATCTGATGAACAGTAACATGAAATATGTATCATGTACCAAGTATAAAGAATGTAATATTCACCTCCACCATACACAGTTCGAGTGTCCTTCACAGTCTGGGCAAGAACACAGAGAGCATCATGCAAAGACCTCTCTGCTTCATCTAGAATCTGCTGTGTTGCCCCACGCAAAACTATGGTGCAAGCTTCACCTAGAAAGCACAAACACAAAAAGGTTTAAAAAAAGAAACCACATACACATAAAGAGGCTATCACAAAGCATTTTTAAAGGTTTTGCTATCACTATAGTAAAGTTTTATATCACTTAATTTTGCGAGGAAAAGAAAGTATGATGACATTTCACAGATAGAATCAAATTATGTACACTATGCTATTAACAGAAAATTAATATTGCCTCAAAACAACCCGTGAAAACTTACAGTATTGGCATTTACTAGAACAAGCTCCCAAGTTCTTAAAGTGCAACATGTTGCTACTTTTCTTGTAAATTTAACCTCCCAAAGCCAAAGTCTTGGTTCCCATCCTTACAAATGGTTATGTTCACTTACATAACACTAAACATACACAGTTTCAACCATGAACAATATGTCTTTATGAGATTTTTACTGGAGAGCAAGGTTTTAATAAAAATGGTTACATGAATTATTACAAAATTCCTATGCCCCACTGGTAACTGAATAGCGTTAGCAGAGGGTTAACACAAAGGTTACAACATGTCATTAGTGATTAAACACTTACCCATTGCTACTCCAGAGAAATGAATGAGTTTATCTTCTCCAATCATGACTTCTTCAATAAGCTTGCAGCTTCCTAGTTTTACTAGCTCAGGGTGATCAAAGGTTGATGCAATTTCACCACCTACAAACAATAAGACCATATAGAAATCAGAGCTCACAATAAAAGCATCTGTTCAGACAAGGTCTAACCGGGGGTGCTGTTTGAAAAAAAACCACCCTCGTAATTGCCCCCAAATAAATTTAAATTAAAAATACCAATAAGCCAAAACTTTCTTATGTCAGCATATGGGACCGGAAACCATCAACCAATGCTGATAAATCCTCAAAACATCAATGTGTTGTTTCACATCACAAGGACTACAATGCTTTTGAGTTCTGTCTGGATAAGACACTAAATGTTCATCTTTGCTAAATTAAAATGTCAGTATTTTTCAAGTTTTCATAGTATTTATTGATAAAGTACTTAGCAAATACTAAACCAAGTTTCTTATGCTTTAAAACTTGAGCTTGTGACAGTATTCATTTTGCCTGCCTGATGGCTGAGAACCAGTGGCCACCACTCTCCCGAATCACAAGTCTCATGCCACGCTGTAGCAGCAACGTTGTACACAACTTGTAAACTGCCATACTGTAAGCAAAACAGGTACTACAAAGACCAAAACGTCTCTGAAGAGATTACTGTTCTAATACTTTAATCTTTCTATTAAAAAACTATTTACATGTATGCATTCCCCATGCATGCTCAATTATTCCATGTTAACTTGCAGCACAGCTGTAGTTGTAGCAGTACAAGAAAAAACAAGATTTGTAGTAGAGTTTGTGCTTATTAAAAATTTGGTTTTTTAGCTATACTATTTGATCCACCATGGCCTACAAAATTTGGTTTGAATTTGTTCCAGAATATAAGCAATGTTCCTCTAATCAAGCGTTTGCCTGTGTCAATGTGCCTACAGACAGTTATACACAATTGCTACTTCAGTTTTGCAAAGCTAAACAAGTCAGTGTCTTTTCCTTTCTCCCTGCAAAGCAATTCTCCATCCTCCTCATCACTTTCACAATCAACTTTTTATGACATTCCAGTTAGCTATCTCTAACTTCAGCAATGACAACCAACTGAAGCATTCCAGATGTTTAATTTTCATTAGTTACTAGAATCACATTTACACTGAACACCACTCAAAATATCCAGGCTGTTCCTGTCATTTGAGGTCCACCTCAAGTCATTGACTCAGGCCCACATTTTTAACAAAGGGTGACTCTTTAGTCTTCTCTATCATTATAATAAAAAAAACAGCCATTCTGGACAAGATGGCATTATTGAATCAAAAACTAGTGCTAATTTGTGGAGTCATCATCTAATTCTTTCTATTGCTAAGTTTCATCTTTTCTCTAGAAAACAAACATTTCAAAAGCTTATCAAGCAGGGACTTAATATTTTTAAAATATGAAAGAAAATTAATAACTGACACTAACTTGCTAAATTATATCTCACAGCATTATGATCCTTTATTTACAGATGCTGGGGAAAAAAAAAGTATGTTTAAGTACATTTAACATTTACTAAAGATCAAACAAATAACATGACCCTCCAAGTTTCACACGACAAGATACTCTACACACCTGTGACAAGAGCCAGACGTTCCACACCAGCAAAGTCTGCATGTTCAATAGCCATGACACCAGCAGCTCCAAAGAGTTGCTCAGGGTAGTTGTAGATCAACTGTCTGCAATTAAAACAAGTTTCTCTGTTACACACAGAACAAACCTTCTAAAATACCAGAGTAACAAGGACACCAGATTCTCAGAAGCATGGACATGGGGTAGATTTCTGAAAGCTACAAAAGCAGTCAATGTATGAGGCACCTGCCACACACAGAATGTTACACCACACAGAAGTAAACACAGTGACAGGAAAACATACAAAACTAAATCCAAAAAAATTAATTCAAACTATGATACTTTTTGAAATACCCTTCCCCTGAAGAAACACTATCACACTAAGCACAAGGAGCCACGTGCTTGAAGTTCTAAGTCCTTTGATCCTAAGTGCCTATTCTAGCAGGGTGTACTAGAATAACATGTTCCCTTATTAATATGTGTACAACTCTCTCTAGAATGAAGTCACCCAAAGCTGAATGGTTAATGACCATTCAGGAGTGCTATGCCAAATTATTTTTCCCTTCCAAATTAGAGATTGAGTGTTGCAGAGATTCAGCAGGAGCTGGGAGAAGCCATTTCCATCAAAAAAAGGATGTTTCTAATCTATCTTCAAAACAGACAACTGGTGCTGCTGGGTGTACACAGAGAAGATTCTTCCTACTCTGGATGCATGTGGCCTTGACCTTTGTCAAGCATCTCCTCAGCACAATTTACCTGGCTAACATCTACAGTACAAGAAGTCGATCTACATGCCTATAAGCAGAAGTCAATTTTACCCAGGAATAAATCTGAAAGTTAAGCATCAATCTAACTGCAATACCCCTAGCCTGGCAACATGAGCTTCCTTAGAACAACTACCTGTGTCAGTGATGGAGTTACGCATTTATATTTTTTGCATAATTCAAAGGACTCTTCCATCAATTTGACAACAGAACTCCTGACTCTTGGACTCTGTATCTGTACCATGTTCACTCGACAGAGTGCTCATTTTGCCTGTACTAGAACACAATACATGTGAAGACATACATGGAGGGACTAAGAGATTCATCATTCTTACAGATGTCTAACACAAATTTTCAAGGTGAGTTAGATGATGCACTATGCACTCAGAGTGCAGTCTTTTGCTGCTGTGGAAAACAGTGCTACTCTTACAACTCCTACCCTGTGGTGTAGTACTAGCTGATCAGCTTCCCAGTAGACTACATGATGTGCTGAACCAGCAGGTATCAAATTGCTTGCAACCTATGGTAGTTTCACTAAAATGAGAATTACTGAAAGGCAGAAGTGTTTTTCATCATTAAAAAAATGGAGTTTTGCACTGTGACAGTTCAAGAGAACAGCACAATGCTAACAAAGAAAAGTAACCTAGATATGAAAATGGTTATCTTTCATACTTTCAAAGATGTGTGTAAAAGAAAAGGTCCACAACAGGGTCACAGACACGTCCCAAACCCTCCTGAACTTGGAGCAGTCCTCCAGCACCTGCATTTTAATGCAGGAAAAAGCATAGCAGGTTTAATCTGAACTAAATGCATTGAGCAGCACAAACTCTTTTAGCAGCAATTTCCCCCCAGAAGGGGGCACATGGGTTACCAACAACACTGCTGGCATTCATAACTAAACAAATCTGTTAGTATAAAGCAAAGTGACTTTGCTTCCACTGGATGTAAACATGGCTCCTGGAATAAATATTATCAGTTCTTCCTCTTTAAAACAAAACAAAACTAAAACAAACAAAAAGAGGCGGGACCATGGTGCAGAAGGGGAAGCACAGAAAATAGCATTGGTGTCAGCCAGGTGACTCAAACACTAGGCAAGAGCACATAATACTAGACACAGGAATAAATAATGTTCTTCACACTAGTACAATACTAAAATATTGCTACTTTGTAACTCTCTCCTTTTCCCAAGAAACACATACCTGTTAATAAAGCAGTTAATCCCATGTTTAAGAATACGTTCTACCTTCTCCTTCATTTTCTCTTTTTCTGCCTGTTCTATTTCTGCCACTTTCGCTGTAGAGTCCACTCTAACGCGAGAGCCAAAAATCTACATCAAGGAAAACAGAGTTCAGCCTCAAAATTTCATTTACAAGAACATAGTTATACAACAGTGGTTCTGTCACATACCTTAATCTTGTCTGTATCCATACCAGTATTTGCAATAAGAATCTTTGCATTTTCAATTCTTTTTGGCTGATTTACACCAATCTTCTTGTCAAGCAAAAAGCCTGTAGTAACAGAAAGGTCTTGTAAGACTTCAGATTGAAAAAGGAGAACAATTCATTTAAATTACTACAAAATCCCCTCATATTTAGTATTTGTCTTAATAATAATGTAACAATGTTTCCTAGGACAAATTTGCACAGAGATGTGCAACTTTTAACAGCTTTATTTCTCGAATGCACATACAGTCAACATACAAAGACTTACCTTCGTCTAAGTAGGAATCAGCCAAACTTCCACCAAGTTTCTTAATGACATGGATAGCCTCCAAATTACCAGAACCTTTCAACCTAAGAACAGCTTCTACAGCTAGCTTGACAAAGTGGTCCTTATGGTGAGTAAGTAATTTTGATGAAAGAGTTGTTCCCGCAATGTTCATCAAGTCTTCACGGAACTTCACTTCATCATTACTAAAATAAAGACAGTTTAGTTAAACTGGAAAGTCTGAAAGCCTTACTATCATTAGCTACCCCTGAGAGCCTCTGCCCACTTCTTCTAGCCTGTATCTGCATGTACCATGCTCTGTTTTGAGGAATGCTGCAGAGAAACCCTCCACTGTCCCACAATCTAACCTATTTGAAATACGAGTTCCATTAGGAGAACTTTTGCACTCAGTTTTAGAAAGTCTGCGCTCTCAAAGTGTAAGGCAAGGAAAATAGTCACATTTAAAAATCCAACTATGAAGTCTGAAATAACAGCTCAGATTTTTGTTCCAGGGAGTAAATTATTGCTCGTATTTTGTTCATGCACATCATAAGTATTTTAAATAATATCATAAAGCTTCTATAATTCACCTGAAAAAAGGCAGTATTTTTTTCTTAACCGTTAAAATTCATTAACTCAACCTTTGTACTACTTTAAAGAGAGGACAGAATTTACCAGTAGTCTATAATCCTCATTGGTGTTTTGATCTTGAGTAGTTTTTTATAAAGAGTTACAGCACATGGACATTACTAACCCATGATCCACAGCTGCTTTCAGAAGTGCCTCTCTTGAAGCCTTTGTGGCTGCTCTCCAGCCTGCAATGATGGTCTGAGGATGAATCTTCCTTGCAATCAGTAATTCTGCCTCCTATTTAAATGAAATTAATAATTATTCCCCCCCCCAAGATAAAGTTACACTAACTAGGAAAGACACTACTAAGTACTCAAAAAATTCTGAATAGCAGTAAAAGCCAGAGAGCTGTAAGAACCTGCAAGAGAGCTATCTGACCTACAAGAGTAATGCTTCTCTGTTTCACTTACATAATGACATAATAGAAGACAATTTTCTAAGATGTACCAACTTAAAATACTTGAGAGTTTATAAACAAGGAACAATAGTCTAAAACAATAAAAAAATTGCTAATACAATAGCTAAGGATTGTTTTCTTCCCCTATCAATTTCAATAGCAACAGAGTAAGCTATTCCTTCCATATCCTGGGAGCCCTCTTCACAAACATAGGATAACACACCTCCTACTGGTGGTATCACAGGAGTACACTGCCAAACAGAAACACATTAGAAAAACTGTAATACATCACCCTCAGTAGTTCAGCTGCCAACACTGTGACAGATGTAGTTCCATCGCCAACTTCATCATCTTGAACCTTTGACATATCTGAAGAAGGAAGACATGGTATTAATGTTCTGACTCAAAATACCAGGCTCACCAGTATCAGATACAATTATTTTTCTCTCATACCAGTTTGGAAAAGAAAAACAGATCTTACTATTTGTTTAAAGAGGGAAGTCTAAAAAAGTCACAGAACATAAGATGCAAATCAAATTCAGTATCCTTTAAATCCATGCTCCAGTTCCAGCCTGGTGATGGTCAAGAGCTACTCCCCCCTGTCCCCAGTCCTGAAGATGGTCACCAAAAGGAAGTATGGCCAGACAGAAGCTCTAAGGTATACATACAGCATCAGAGACTATAATAACCAAGTATGCTACACGAACTGCTGATAAACTGGGACCCAGCAAACATGAAATCATTAAGAAATTTAACACCCAATCATTCAGGTCCCTGCTCATCACCAGAACTGGACCACTGGCACAGAAAAACAGTTGATCACAAAGGTAAACTCTGTCCAGACTACAATGTTCATTGAGTTATAAAGAGAGATTTAAATTAGGGAGAACCAGAGAGAACCTCTGTTCCCCTGTAGATTTCTGTTCCAAATTTTCCCAGTGAAAAAAGAAGGGTACACAGCTGTCTTTTGTTCCTTCTGACTCCTGGGACGAACTAGGGTTGAGGGAAAACAATATCCCAGAACAGTTTTGAAGAGCAGCATATACCTTAATCTTACTTTTGCGGAGTTCTGCAACTCTTGCAGCACCTTGCACTCCTTGCTTCAGGATTTCTGCTCCCCCCCCTTCCATTTTTCACAGTATTTCAAGAATAATTTTCTAAGAACAAATAAAAACTGCATAATAAAGTTACAAATGAAGCAATATCATGCCTTTAAGAACTCACCAACCAAGACCTTGGCAGCTGGGTTGTCAACTCCAATAGCTTTCAGGATGGTTGCACCATCATTGGTAACTGTCACAGAGCTATCTCTCCCAGTACTTAAAAGAATCTTGTCCTACGAGATGCAAGTTTTAGAATACTGGTTGAAAATGTACTGTAACCATTAAAGCTAAATTAAAAGGTATGACTACTGAGAGCTTGCAGCTGCCTTACCATGCCTTTAGGCCCCAGGGTGCTCTTGACTAGGTCACCGATGGCAATGGCACCAACAAAGGATGACTGAAATAAAAATAAATATACCTTAAGGAACAATTTATTTCTACTCTCACACAAGAATTATACACTCTCCCGTAGCTTTCAAGAAGACATTTTAATGCAACCTTTCCATAGCCACACTTCTCTCAGTGGAGGCTGGGCCCAAGTTTCTTAGCTGCTACATTTTGACATACATATTAAATACACTTAATTCTCACAGAAACCAAAAAAGCCTGCCTCAAAGCCAGAAGAAATGCCTTCCAATAAAACACCAATGTTCTGAGCTACAGTACCGAATTATTTAAATTTTTGAACAATGAAGTTTATCTAATTGTCAGTATAAACAACACTCCTCCTCCCTTCTGTTCACAAACATAACAAGGAAAGACAGACAAGAAGTTCCGCATCATCATACACAGAAAGTATTTTTAGCAATAGAAAAGACAAAGTTTAATTATCTCAAGTACTACCAGTTTGTTAAAAGAATTAAACTTACCAACCGAGCTGTTTCTGCCTTCTCTTCATCTGCACCTGCCTTGAAAATGTTCACTGGAGCAAGAGAAATGGATGCCTAAAACACAGTTAACACAAGAATATTCCTCTAACTTTAACAAAACTACACATTTTAAAAACAAATCCTTTACACTAACAACCTAAGCAATGGTTTTAATACTAAAATTACTTCTATACCCTATTTGGTTTTGATAAAAAGTATATTTAAGATAAATTCACCTTGACTCTTTCTTAAAAGTCTGTCTTGCAATCTTGTAGTCGTATGAAAGGATTACAAGACCGAGTGCAACCTGCTCCCAGAGGCTGCAGTGCACATTCGCTGATGGGACCCCCGAGACCGAAAGACTCATCACCAGCACCTCACTCCAACATCCGACATCCACCCGAACAACCATCAGACCCCACCAGCCCAAAGGCTGGCACAACCAGCAGAACCGAAAAAACACATTAGCTGAGCACAGTAAGGTTTTAGTATTTTGACATCTGGGCGGAACTTTTATCTTCCTTTTTTTTTTTTTTTTTACATTTCAATGAAAATTAATTATAGCAGTGACGAACATGTGCCTTTAAGGACTAACACTTGCAAAGCACCCAAGGCCTTAAATGCAAAAGGATCAAACACCAAATGAACAATCGCATCCACGCTCCTAGGGGAGTCGGGAAGTGCTCCCGGTGGGGCCCGATCCCGCCCCGGCTCCAGAACCTTCTGCGCCCCCCGCGGGCGCCGCGTGGGAAGGGAAGGGTGCGGCCTCCAGGCCCCACACGCGCGCCCGCGGGGAGCGCGGCCGCCGGCGCCCCGCCCGGCCCTGCCTTTACCCCCTTCCCCCGGCCAAGGCGCCGCCGCCCCGCTCACCATGGTGCCGGTGCCGCCGGGACCCGCCGCCCCCTCCACAGAAGCAGCGCCGCCGCCACAGGAGCCCAGCGGAACTCTCGTCACAGCCAACGCCACTTCCGGCCGCGCGCGGCGCTCTGGGAGCGCAGTCCGGCCCCGCCTCCCCGCCCCGTTCCCTCCCGCCCCGGCCCCGGCAGTGCTGCGGCTGCGGCGGAGCTGTGGGTCACAGGCAGTGAGGAGGAAATTCTGCACTGTGAGGGTGGAAAGGCGCTGCAACAGGTTGCCCAGAGAAGTCGAAGATGGCCCATTCTTGGAAGTGTCCGAGGCCAGGCTGGATACGGCTTTGAGCACCCTGGGTGTCCCTGGCCGTGGCAAGGACATGGCAAGAATCCATTCTGTGATTCTACGATTCAGTTATATTCTTGGAGGTCAATTCTCAAACAGGTCAAAAACATTTTTAATCACTGCTCCTGGCCTCCAGTGCGCTTGCCAGACCATCCCATATAGCTGCTATGAGATCACGAGATTCATGTCACCAGTTAAAAGCAGTGCACAGGAGACACAATCCAACTCAGTATCCTCTTCATTTCCATATTGAAATACTGGCAGCCATTCCTCTGGCAGCTTTGCCAGTGTGAGACAACATCAGAGCCTTGCTTTGTCACTGCTTTTCCTCCACACAGAAAGCAGAAAAAAACCCAGAATTCTTTTGTATGATTAATTCCTCAAGAATTAATTCCAGTTGGTTTTCCTCTTCTTGCTGCCACATAGAAAACTTCAGATATATGCAAAGTTGTTGTAGATTCAAAGTGGCAGAAATCCATCCCAATGGAGACAGCAAAAAAGAACATGACAAAAACTCTGCCAACTTTCACCTGTATTACTGGGTTTAAGTATGACAATACCTAATCATGACATACCTAAGTATGACAATTAGTTCTTCAGTATTTTGGGCTTTTTCCTCTGTTTTCCTCACAGAGTTAGGTATGTTTTCCCTGCCCCCCACCCCCCCCCCAACCTTATTCTGAAAACTGGAGTACTAATTGAATTTTAGCATCTTTAGTTTTCCTGATAGGTATGCAGAAAAGTATTTAGGTTTTGGCTAGCAAATAACCCAACTAAAACATTAACGGCTTCTGTCTCAGAATCAGAGCATCTTTAGTGCAAAGATTTGCACTAAAGTAATGATTCATTTTAATTCACATTTGCTGCTACAGTGGTGTGAGTTGGGGGAAAAATGATTTCAAAGTGCCTTAAACCATTATTTGAGTTATAGCCTTTGGAAGATCAAATGTGCATAGAAAAACTTGCTACAGCAAATTAGTAAGTTTGATTTAGGGAGGTTTTGACTATTGCTAAGCTATGATTTATAATGTGTAAAAGTAGTGACACCAGAATAGGAAGAGCACAACAGCAGGACTGATTCTGGGTTCCTGCCTCTTGCAGCTGTACAAAGCCCTCATCTCTGTTGTGCCAAGGGCAATTTTTAAAGTCACTGTAATTGAAGGAAAAAAGTGCATCATTTTAATATTTTCATAAATGCCAGCAGGTCAAGGGAGGTGATCCTGCCCCTCTACTCAGCCCTAGTGAGGCCACATCTGGAGTGCTGTGTCCAGCTCTGTGCTCCTCAGTACAAGACACATGGAGCTCCTGGGGTGGGTCCAGCAGAGGGCTGCAAAGATGATCAGGGGACAGTATCTCTTACAAGGAGAGACTGAGAGACCTGGACCTGTTCAGCCGTGAACAGATGACTGAGACCTCGTCAGTGCATCTGAAGGGCGGGAGCTGAGAGGACCCAGGCTCTTCTTGGAGGCGCCAAACAATGGGACAAGAGGCAATGGGCAGAAAGTGATGCATAGGAAGTTCCACCTGAATACAAGGAAGAACTTTACTGTGCGGGTGACCACGCACTGGAACAGATTGCCCAGAGAGGTTGTGGAGTCTCCCTCCCTGGAGATATTCCAGAACGCAATCTGGACGCAATCTTGTGCCATGTGCTCTGGGATGACCCTGCTTGAGCAGGCCTACCCACTGTGGGCCCTTCCATCCTTACCCATTCTGTGATTCTATAAATCACCTCACCTCTTTCAAGGTTCAGAAAGAGAGCATGTTTCAGTCCCAAAGACCATTTGACACCCCAGACAGCTCAGCAAAGCACAGGCTTCATTGCTCAGGGATGAATTCTCAATCAGACCTCCACATATCTCAGTATCTGATAGTGATTCAATTCAGATCAAGACCTTCTACTTGCAGACAAGCTTAGTGATGTAGGAATAATACAGTAGCAAGAGTCCTCAAGGACCAGTAATTCAGACATCAGTCACAATCTAGTTTGAGGCTTAACTTCAGTCAGACCAGTCACCTAAGTTTCTGAGCAGGTACAAATTTGATTGAGGAAGGAAAACAGAGACTCTTCACAAAATCTAACGCCTGAGGTGCTCACAACTGAAAATTTACATTTTGTTGTGATTTATATATAGCGATTTTAGCAAGGCCAGTTATATCATTATTATGGCACATATAGCTGAAAGGGGAACTCTTTAATGCTTTGACATGAAGATACAAAGAACCAAAGTTTCTACTGAAGCCTGCATCACGCTAGTAGGGAAATATTACATGTAATGGATGTTACAAAAGCTCCAGAACTCTTGGCCAGGGATATGAAAACCTTCTTGAGAACTGAGTTTCCAAAGGTCTAAGTTATCTAACCAACACTATGCATGGACCACGTAATGTTGTTTCTTAAGGAGTTATGAAAACAAAACATCTCCTGATGTTTCTAGGGTTTTGTTCATTTGTTGGCTACATATACCTTTATTGAAATTATGCCTTAAAACACTGACTTGGGAAGGATTGAAGAGAAAATAGGGAATTTTGAAAAATCACCACCATATTTTATAGTCTCCAGAAGAAATCCAAAAGGCAACCTGGACTTCAACCTTTTTATTTTCTTAGTTCTTTCTTTCAGAATTTATCAGTACTATGCTAAGAAATTCCTTTTGGGTTTTCTGAAACATAGCACATTGAAATTGCTGGCATGTGATTCACTAGCCCATAGTTGACAGCAACAGTACTACCACAACAAAAAAATCTAAATCTACGTGCATGACAAAGATGTGACAGAAAACTAGCAGAACATGAAACAGAAGTTTGGAGACATATTTAAAGACTTCAGGTCATCATGATCAGTTTGGGTTGGTTTTTTTTTTACTACTGAGTAATGAGTGCAATATGGAGGCAAGATGAAGGCAGAGACAGGTACCTGAAACAATGATTTAAAGAAAAGCAAAAAAGGTTATTAAAAAAAAAAAAAGACAATACATTGACACTAACCCTGCGAACTACTGAAGTAATCCACAGACAATTTTTAATGTAAAATCAATAGTTTATTGCCATGCTACAATTTATTTTTTTTCAAATGAAGTTGGCACTGGTAAAGGGGGGAAAATGTTTCATAATACATAACACATTTTTTAAAAATGCACATTTGGTAAGCTTTCTCAATAATGGCAGCTTAAAACAAGTGAAATTAATTTTTTAAGATTAATGTGGAATGACATAAAAATACACTCTTTCTGCATAGTATAAGAAATACGGAATGTTTGTAAAAACAAATTCATTTAACAGGGAATATTACTTGAAATTTTATAAACAATTTGGCAATGGTACTCCCACTGTTTAGACTTTTTCATATAAAAGAAATAAAAATCTAGAAAGCTACCTTTATACAAAGTTGCTATATTTATGTCTTTAAGTAGGAAAAAACATTTTATAATGCAAATTAGGACATACAATAATCTTACAATATGATACAATGTAATGACAAGAAAGGAACATACAATATAAGATTTTGGCCTTTGTAGAAATGTCTATTTCTGCATTTAATAAATGCATTTGTGGCACACTGGTGACTACTGTATCCTTACTACCTACCAGTCAGCTTTCATGCTAGGGCAGTATTCAGCTGTCTGCAGTTGGGCTGAGACACAGAAATGCTTTTGAGGAGACCAAAAGTGATGCTGCAATGAAGCGAGATGTGAAAAAGGCAACGTGCCTGCTGGTTGAGTCCCCATACTGTGGGACACCATATAACACTCTTTCCTTTCATACCAGAGCATTTCTTATACATTCAGTTAAGTACCAAAGTCTTGCAAGTGAGAACATCTGTGTTTGCAATTTGGCAAAATTCCAGGGAAAATACAAAGTTAGTACCAAATATATATTATATATAAAATGTGGGTGTATGATATACACACGTTCTAATGCAAAAAACTGCATTATTATGGATTTAAATTCGCTGACATCCATTCCTAAATAACATGGCCATTAAAACAAAAGGTGTAATCCCAATCTTTCACTCAATTTAGAATCACTTCCTCTTTCATACAGAATAGTCAAAGCAACATACATGCAAGTATGACTAAGAAATCAAAATTCCTGTAATTATCTGAACTCTGACCACAACAAATAGGATTTCTTTTTCAGTCCATGTAATTAAATATATTTATATTTTTACAGTATTTTTAGACCATTCCTGAAGAACCTGACACCAGGTCTTCAGGTGTAACAGAGCTGTCAGCAGAACTTGATCTTGTAGAACATATCCAGTGGCCCTTGAAGTCAACAGGAATCATCTGTTCAGCTTCAAAGGACACTGCATGCAGACCCAACGAGCTCTGGAAGCCCTGCTAACAAGGAAGATTCCCTGATGACACCAAACCTTCTTCTAAGACTTCCTTTCCTATTGTCAAAGGGAAGGACCAGAGCAAAGGATACATGGACTCTAGGCCCTCTGGGTTGCTTGGCAGGTGGTGTTGGGAATGACCATGAACAGCACAGCCCCAGCAGCAGGGATTGGCAAGGTAAGCTTCATGGCACCTTTTGCGCTACGGCTTCTAATGGGAAGCAGAAGAGCTGCTTCCCCCCCACTCATCACTTGGCAATTCAGTCACCACAGGTCTCAGACGTGAGCTCTGGCTGGGACCCCAAGGCATTCAGTACTTTGCAGACACAGAGGAAGACGGTCCTTATTCTGAAGGGCTTCAGCCTATTTTTTAATCATAATTTTTACATAATCTCCTTTGTATATACACATATTTGCTACATAAAACAGAATTACACCAAAGTAATGGATATAGCAGAAAATGTTGTCACAATATATGTATATTACCACGCTAAATAATTACTAAAACTGCAAGAAAAATTTCAAAAATGCCCTTCATAATATATAAAAATATAGAAATGTCCAACACTTGTTTCATCAACTTTATCTCTCATATTCTATCTGTACACCTACATATTTCCAAACAAAATACTGCGTTAATCTGGAGTAAACACTGTGTTAGGGCAGTATCCTCCTAAGACATCTGACAGACTTAGTAACATATCTTATAGCACAGTACCACAAGAAATAATGTACACATGGTCGGAGTTCTGGATGCTACGTTGCTCTTTTTAGTTTTGGTTTTTTTTCTTCTGATGCACTTATCTTTTCCAAAAGAGGAAGTAATTCCTAAAGATAGTGAAAGAACCTCAATTCATGACTTCCTGTCTTTTTCGTATATGCTCTGTAAAAAGGACATCAACAAACTTGACTCCATCTTAACGCAGTTTTTTGTGGTGGAATTTCTTCTGGACTTGTTTTTTTCTTGGAGTGTATATGAATTTAAAATAAACATATAATAAATGAACTTAGGTTTATATTAAGTAAATACTGTCAATATAAATGCCTGAATTGCTACCTCAAGGAAGAGATGGGAAAGATCGTATCATTAAATTCCAAAACCACCTAATTCTATCTATCACACTGAAGGACCAAACTCCTTTAGGGGAAATAGAAGAATTTCAGATTTAAGTCCACTACTAGTTCCTATTCTATCAGTTTCATCTTATTTGCAGCCATTAAATAAATTAGTACAGTGCAGAAATGGAACTTCACCATTGATCCCACCTTACATGAAGAGAATACTGCTTAGAAATAGAGGTCCAAATCAGATACATCGTTACATGCTCAAAGCAGTAACTGACATTAATCAGAACTTCCATTTTTACTTCACCGACAATGAATAAAAACAATCTGCTCTCTCCTAACTCTGTCTCATTGAGAAGTCATTAAATATAAAACAAAAACAAGGACAGCCAGATTTTGAGCCAACACACACTGTCAAAAACCAAGCAAAATCAACTGCTGGTCTGTCACATACCAAAGCAGCTCTGTTTTGACACTGTTTTGGACTTTGTACAGCTTACACATTTCTGTGACATTTTTTACACCCAAGCTACAGTCAGAGGTGTAAACACACACACAAATATCCAAACATCCGGGGGCGGGGGACATACACACACACACACATACACCCCAGGGGGTTTAAGCAATTTATTATATGAAATGTCTCCTCGAATAGTTAAGTTTCCTATAAAAGCTCTGCAGACTTTAATAGGAACAGGAATAGTGCTTCAATGCACACCATCACATTCAACCCCTGTCATATGCAAAATGTATTTATTGGGGGAAACAGAAGATTATTTTCCTGATATAACAATGGATTAAATTCTCACTACCTGTATTCCTACTACAATCTTTATTATGTACTTTTGGTCACCGTTTCATCTTTTTTACCAACTCCGTTTCCTTGTTTAAAAGATACACTAATGTATATCTTTCCCAAATCACTGCATTAAAGGAATACCTACAGTTAAAGGCTTTCCCTTGTCAGATATGCTTGAAGGGCAGCAGCCAACCACATGTCATGGATGAAAAATAGAACTGATGGAGATGTTACCATTTTTGCAGGACCTTGTTTATGTAAACTTAATATGTCTCATTAACTAAAGAAAATAGTTACATATTTGTAGTTTCTTGGTCTATAAATCTGTGGGCCCAAAATAAATATGATCTAAATACTGTGGAGAGATTTCAGCTGAAAACTGAAACTAAATCTAACATCATAGCCTTTAAAAGAAAAATTGAAAAAAATATTTACCAAGTCTAAAAGAGTAAAGTGCATTGCAACTGCATCTACTTCAAGGGGCAGAAAATAAAGAATGCTAAAGATGAGTGGTGTGGGTAACAGGGAATACTCAATATGTTCGCAGCATACACAAAATGAGAAAGCATTATCCCACCTGTAAAAAGTAAGACGTTAAAAAAGTAGTCCTGGAAAACATATCATCAGACTCGTTAGTATAATTAAGGCTACAAAAAGTTGAAACTTCAGTATGTTCTCAATTCTGGGGACCAGAGCTAGGAAAACATTGCAAAACTTGCAACAAGATAAAAAAATTCTCAGACCATTCCTTTTATCTGAAACTATTCAGACTAAATGCATAGGACAGTGCAGTGGAACTAAGGAGAGATATGTCTGGTTGTTGAAATTTCAGCAGGTTACTTACGATCTACCTGAAACCTGTTTCCATATCTGGCACTTAAGAATATTACTTTCCTGCCTCACAGGTGTGTTTTTAGGGTCCAATTAATTTGTCCAAACTATACAGATGAGGACCAAATATTTCTAAGCAGCTAGTTAGATCAAACACGTTTGTCTCAAAACACAAGCTGAAGCATTAGTTCAGCTCACAAACTTAAGTGAGCTATACACTAAGAACAAGAATCACACCAGTATTATTAATCCAGTAACTATTTTGCAATGCTTGGTAATTTCTCTTCAGTACAGACCAAGACTGGTCCATAGCATAAGGTGAGGCAATGGCAAAGATGTGTGGGAACACTTACAGAATCACAGAATCAATTAAGTTGGAAAAGACCTCTGAGATCATTGAGTCCAACCTATGACTGAACACTACCTCCTCAACTAGACCATGGCACTCAGTGCCACATTCAGTCTTTCCTTAAACACCTCCAGGGACGGTAACTCCACCACCTCTCTGGGCAGCCCATTCCAATGTCTAATCTTACATTCTGTGATGAATTTCTTGCTAATGTCCAACATAAACCTCCTCTGGTGCAGCTCAAGACTATGTCCTCTTGTCTCATCACTAGTTGCCTCGGAGAAGAGGCTGACCCCCACCTTGCTCCTTTGAAGAGACTGCAGACCTGTAAAATGCCTAGCTTTAGGTAGTCATTACCTTTTTGAGTACCAAGGTCTCACCACAAGTCAACAAGCCTATCACAAGAATATGCAAAGGCTGATCATGAAATCATTAATGAGGATTGTTTTGGGTTTTTTTTAAATCTCATTTAAGGTCCTCATAATGGTCTCAGTGACTCCCATCTTTTACTTCTGCAAATTATAGTCTTTATGCATCTGGTATTTCAGTACCATACAGTCTGTAAAAAATAATTAAAGTCAAAGTGAACAAGTTGCCTGATACCAGCTAATGGTGTGGCAAGACACATGTATTTCAGGTGCTACTACTGATGCCACTACTAAGTGAGAGAAGACCAAAGAAAAAAGAGGAACAGAAATACACACCAATTTAAAAGACTGAAAATAACTGTAGTTTTTTTTTAATAAAACTTCAACTCAAATATTGCATGAAGACCCTTAATGCTTTTCCAGATCTCCAAATGGCTTTTCGTGCATGTTTTTCCTCACAGTTCAGGGGTTATTTTACATCATACCAGTTCACACAAGTGTCAGTTCCTTTGCAATCACAGGCTCAAGAGCAATCTCTTCTACTGCTAGTACCAAGGTGCGCCTGCAATACTGCCAGAATTCTAAGATTATTCAGAGTATTAATAAACAAAACAAAATAAAAACTTCTAAGGGTGCATCTGGCGTATTCAACAAAGAACATTCTACCTGGATGTACCTGTAACACTGAGCAGCCATCATTGTGACCAAATTCACCAACTGCAAAAGGAAAAGAATTATGCTTGTAGATAATACTACCTTCAGATAATTTACTACATATCTTTCTAAATTAAAGTATACTATCACCTATGGATGCACACTGCTAGAATGTACAACTTTCTATAAAGAACTATCGAGTCCAGTACCCTGCCTCCCGTGTAACCTGTGTTTGATGCTTTAGAGGAAGACAATAACTGCATAATAAACCTTTCCAGTTGTGCAATAATGCATGCTGCTGGAGAGCTGGGATATTTCTGTTAGGCATAAAAAAGTAGAACACTGGACAAAGACAACTATTTGACCTTCAAGAGTCTTTCTTTGTCAAATGCAGAGAATAAGACAAACACATATATGACCCTGAACAATAATTAAAGATATGTACAAAATTTTGACTTTTAAAACAAGACATTATGGAACAAATAAAAAAGAAACATACAAATGCAAAGAAAAAAAAGGACAGTGAACTAAGAAATGACAAGAGAGCCTTAATTCATACAGCCCACCTGTGAATTCCTTCACAAAAAACCCCAAAACTCTAATGGGATTAAAATTTTGCCAGATTTCACAGGGAATTTGATATGCAACTTGGAATTCTATTCTAACGGAAGGAGCTTAAGGCTGGATTTAGATGTGTTTATAGCTCTGATCAACGAACATCAATGTGACCTCTCAAAAATCACACAAGTTGAGAAAACTGTCAGGAATTAGAGGCCTTCTTGCCAACAGGCAAAAAAGGTGTGGTGTTTATATTCCTTGAGATGAACCAATGTATCTTGTGTGTGTCAAACTGAGTGAATTAGTGTATTACATACATTTCATTCTGGAGGAACCACTTCAATGAGAAATGAATGTAAGATATGTATATTGAAAGATTAGGTTTACCTGCTAATAATGCACATATCAAGAGGCTTTAAAAAGTGTTATAAATGCCATTAATGAGTATAGGCACCAGACCAGAATATTTATAAATTCAAAACCAGCATGTCACTCAGACTCTAATCAATTAAAGAGGCACTGTGAAAGGTGGTGATGCTGCTATGCAGTAATTACTTCTACTGTAGAATGAAATAGTGTTACCTAGATGAATACTTGCTCTACATTAATTCCCTTTAGTTAGACAAGTACATGAAGTATGCAGAAAAAGTTCTATTAGTCTATAAAAGGCATTAGTGTTAAGAAATGCAAAGTACTCGCATCTTCAATGTTATAAACTTCACAAAAGGTGCAAATGATTCAATGCTTCCCAGGCTCACATAGGCAGGTCAGTACTGTTATGTCTAGTTTTCCTAGAAGTACCATCATCTCGGGGCAGTGCTTTTTGCAAGCTTGACATAGCAGCAGTTCTTTCAATGTCTATCACAGCATACAGGTCTGTGCGCCTGGTTGGAGTTTGCGGAAGTGGAGTGGTGGGGGTTTTTGGAGTCTGAGGGTTGTCAGAGTCACTACCACCTTCCAAGTCAACCTGTATATAGTTGAGCTGCCTGTGTTCTAAACTTGGACGCCTAATGTCAAAGTTAAAGACTGTTGGGGTACAGTCCCGACGTCGTGGAAATTCTATTTTATGAGCACTTGCTGGTACTGTTACATTCTCTGTATTGACATAATTATGCATTAGATCTAGGTTATTGTGGTAGCCATTCAGAGATGGGGTCTTTGGTCCTAAACTGTCATCTTCATCTCTACTCAGCTTGCGAGCTTCCCAAACAGGAGGCAAGGATGGCAAGTTCTCATAGTTCAACAGCGCAGTTCTCCTCTGAGCAGAGTTGTTAATGTTCTGGGTGTCTGAGGTACTGGTTGATGTCAAGCGACCTCTCCTGACCCCTGAGGCACTAGGGATTGATAACCTATTTATATTTTCATACACCAGTTTATTACCAGATGGTGTTTCTCTACGTTCATCGCTGTCGTACCCAGTGTCCCATTCAGTGTTGTTTGTGCTGCTGCCACTAACTTGATCTCTCCCAAGTTGCTCCAGTTTCTCTCTTTCCATTAACTGCCTTTGAACAGGTGTTGGTCCTAAAACAAATTTGACTCCTTCAGGCTCCAGGAGAACCTGAGCATCTCTGTCATCAGTACACATCTGATCTTCTTTCACTTTAGTTATTTCAGTGTTTGAAAGCTTTGATTCCAGTGGCACATGCACACTCAATCGATTTTTTCTTTCTTCTTGTACTCCAGTAGTGTTGACGTAAGTGTGCACCTAAAAGAGGAAGAAAAAATGAGGAAATTCAAATGCTCTTTGTGCCTCTTTTTCCCTCTCCAAATTTCTTTCCTTCTTAGCTCCCCACTTTTCTAATAAAAATACCAGAAAATAAAATCTTGTTATGGCAGGCGTTTAAGAGTAAAGGTCACCTCTCACGTTTTGTTGAACTGTGGTCAGTTTTGGGTTTTTTCCCTGAAATTTTGTTGTTGGTTTTGTTAATGCTACTATAACAAAAGAACCGAATTTATATTTTAGATTAATAATTAGTTATATTTGATGTTTATCTCAGTTGTGCTCTAATTCTCACTTTTCAGGTTCTATTACAGCTCTGCTCTGATCAGGGCAAACTTGGGCTGCTCCTTACTTCATTACATCCATTAACTCATTACTTCACACAGACAGATTAGTGAGAGCTTTACTTTTTTGTCCCTTACCATGACAGCGACCAACAGTTATTTTCCTAAATTTGTCTTTGTAATTTCCACATTGCAAAGGAAACTTGCAAATCAAAACAAAACAAAACCATAGAGAGACCTAAAAAAACCCTCAGGCTCTTGCCTTGTGTACTACTGCAGGAACAAAAAGAGAGGTTGGGTCTACTGAAAGAACAGTCAATTCTTTCTTCAAGAGCCAACAGCTTCATAATAACAGAAACTGAAATAGAAAAATATATAATTCCATATGAAGAGTGGAACTCAGAATTAAACAGAATCAGGAGTTGTCACCATATGCTGCTAGGAAAGGCAAAAATATACTACCAGGTTATCCCTCCAATTTCCCAAAGTGGATCAACACAAGGCTGAATGGGAAACACTGGATTCTTTCTCTAAATTTTAATTCTATGTCTTGATACCCAAACAGCAAAAGTAGTATTTTACAGCAGCAGTCGTGTAGCCTTCCAAACCTCTCTGTCAAGCTCTACAGACTGAAGTGTTATTTACAGCTCACTTGACTCTTACACTGATACTTTAACTCATTTACGCTTCAATAACTCCAACAATAACACCTGAACTATTCCGCGGTAGCTCCTAACAAATCCTTTCCCACAAGACAGTTCTCTGCACTCTGCTCTGGTTACCCTCTCTGTTTTCCAATACTGCTTCTTGTCACACACAGAAATCTTCCTAAACCACATGACATTATTAAACTTGACTAACATCTAACATTTTCATCGGCAACCTGAATGATGAGAGAGAACACACCCTCTGAGAGTTTTCAGTCTTTCCCAGACTGGTAGGCTTTCCATTGAGAGGGATCTCAGCAGCCTGGAAAACTGACCTCATGGAAACCTCAGCAACAGCAAATGCAAAGTCCAGTGCCTGGTACAGACCACCACCAACAGGCTAGACACCAAATGACTGGTGCCTGGTA